>NC_000067.6:185853931-186006431 GCF_000001635.26 Mus musculus | reverse complement strand
TACCCACTCACTCCCACTTCTTGGCCCTGGTGTTCCCCTGTACTGGGGCATATAAAGTTTGCTGGACCAAGGGGCCTCTCTTCCCAAGTCGGCCATCATCTTTTACATTTGCAGCTAGAGCCATGAGGTCTGGGGGTACTGATTAGTTCATATTGTTGTTCCACCTATAGGGTTGCAGACCCCTTCAGCTCCGTGGGTACTTTCTCTAGCTCCTCCATTGGGGGTTCTGTGTTCCATCCTATAGAAGACTGTGAGCATCCACTTCTGTATTTGCCAGGCACTGGCAAAGCCTCACAGGAGACAGCTATATCTGGGTCCTCTCAGCAAAATCTTGCTGGCCTATGCAATAGTGTCTGGGTTTGGTGGCTGATTATGGGATGGACCCCCGGGTGAGGCAGTCTCTAGATGGTCCATCCTTTGGTCTTAGCTCCAAACTTTGTCTCTGCAACTCCTTCCATTGATATGTTTTTCCCTATTCTAGGGAGGAAAGAAGTATCCACGTGTTGGTCTTCTTTCTTGATTTTCTTGTGTTTTGGAAATTGTATCTTGGGTATTCTAGGTTTCTGGGCTAATATCCACTTATCAGTGAGTGCATATCAAGAGACTTTTGTGATTGGGTTACCTCACTCAGGATGATATCCTCCAGATGCATCCATTTGCCCAAGAATTTCATAAATTCATTGTTTTTAATAGCTGAGTAGTACTCCATTGTGTAAATGTACGACATTTTCTGTATCCATTCCTCTGTTGAGGGGCATCTGGGTTCTGTCCAGCTTCTGGCTATTATAAATAGGGCTGCTATGAACATAGTGGAGCATGTGTCCTTATTACCAGTTGGAGCATCTTCTGGGTACATGTGCAGGAGAGGTATTGCTGGATCTACCAGTAGTACTATGTTCACTTTTCTGAGGAAACACCAGACTGATTTCTAGAATGGTTGTACAAGCTTGCAATCCTACCAGCAATGGAGGAGTGTTCCTCTTTCTCCACATCCTCACCAGCATCTGCTGTCACCTGAATTTTTGATCCTAGCCATTCTGACTGGTGTAAGGTGGAATCTCAGGGTTGTTTTGATTTGCATTTCTCTGATGATTAAGGATGTTGAACATTTTTTCAAGTGCTTCTCAGCCCTTCGGTATTCCTCAGTTGAGAATTCTTTGTTTTAGCTCTGTACCCCATTTTTAATGGGGTTATTTGAATTTCTGGAGTTTAGCTTCTTGAGCTCTTTCTATATTTTGTATATTAGTCCCCTATCAGATTTAGGATTGGTAAAACTTCTTTCCCAATCTGTTGGTGGCCTTTTTGTCTTATTGACAGTATCTTTTGTCCTACAGAAGCTTTGCAATTTTATGAGGTCCCATTTGTCAATTCTTGATCTTACAGCACAGGCCATTGCTGTTCTGTTTAGGAATTTTTCCCCTGTGCCCATATCTTCGAGGGTTTTCCCCACTTTCTCCTCTATAAATTTCAGTGTCTCTGGTTTTATGTGGAGTTCTTTGATCCACTTAGACTTGAGCTTTGTACAAGGAGATAAGAATGGATCAATTCTCATTCTTCTACATGATAACTGCCAATTGTGCCAGCACCATTTGTTGAAAATGCTGTCTTTTTTCCACTGGATGGTTTTAGCTCCCATGTCAAAGATCAAGTGACCATAGCTGTGTGGGTTCATTTCTGTGTCTTCAATTCTAATCCATTGATCTACCTGTCTGTCACTGTACCAGTACCATGCAGTTTTTAATCACAATTGCTCTGTAGTACAGCTTGAGTTCAGGCATGGTGATTTCCCCAGAGGTTCTTTTATTGTTGAGAATAGTTTTTGTGCTCCTAGGTTTCTTGTTATTCCACATGAATTTGCAAATTGCCCTTTCTAACTCAGTGAAGATATTGAGTTGGAATTTTGATAGGGATTGCATTGAATCTGTAGATTGCTTTTGGCAGGATAGCCATTTTGACTATATCAATCCTGCCAATTCATGAGCATGGGAGAACTTTCCATCTTCTGAGATCTTCAATTTCTATCTTCAGAGACTTGAAATTCTTGTCATACAGACCTTTCACTTCCTTAGTTAGAGTCACAACAAGGTATTTTATATTATTTGTGACTATTGTGAAGGGTGTTGATTCCCTAATTTCTTTCTCATCCTGTTGGTCCTTTGAGTAGAGAAAGGCCACTGATTTGTTTGAGTTAATTTTATATCCAGATACTATGCTGAAGCTGTTTATCAGGCTTAGGAGTTCTCTGGTAGAATTTTTAGAGTCACTTATATATACTATCATATCATCTGCAAATAGTAATATTTTGACTTCTTCCTTTCCAATTTGTATCCCTTTGATCTCCTTTTGTTGTCGATTTGCTCTGGTTAGGACTTCAAGTACTATATTGAATAGGTAGGGAGAAAATGGGCAGCCTTTTCTAGTCCCTGATTTTAGTGGGATTGCTTCCAGCTTCTCTCCATTTACTTTGATGTTGGCTACTGGTTTGCTGTAGATTGCTTTTATCATGGTTAGGTATGGGCCTTGAATTCCTGATCTTTCCAAGACTTTTATCATGAAGGGGTGTTGGATTTTGTCAAATGTTTTCTCAGCATCTAAGGAGATGATCATGTGTTTTTTGTCTTTGAGTTTGTTTATATAGTGAATTTTTTTTGATGGATTTCCGTATATTAAGCCATCCCTGCATCCCTGGGATGAAGCCTACTTAGTCATGATGGATGATCGTTTTGATGTGTTCTTGGATTTGGTTAGTGAGGATTTTATTGAGTATTTTTGCATCCATATTCATAAGGGAAATTGGTCTGAAGTTCTCTTTCTTTGTTGGATCTTTGTGTGGTTTAGGTATCAGAGTAATTGTGGCTCCATACAATGAATTGGGTAGAGTACCTTCTGTTTCTATTTCATGGAATAGTTTGAGGAGAGTTGGAATTAGGTCTTCTTTGAAGGTCTGATAGAACTCTGCACTAAACCCATCTGGTCCAGGGCTTTTTTTGGTTGGGAGACTATTAATGATTGCTTCTATTTCTTTAGGGGAAATGGGACGGTTAAGATTGTTAATCTGATCCTGATTTAACTTTGGTACCTGGTATCTGTCTAGGAAATTGTTCATTTCAACCAGGTTTTCCAGTTTTGTTGAGTATAGACTTTTGTAGAAGGATCTGATGATGTTTTGGATTTCCTCAGGATCTGTTGTTATGTCTCCTTTTTCATTTCTGATTTTGTTAATTAGGGTACTGTCCCAGTGCCTTCTAGTTAATCTGGCTAAGGTTTATCTATCTTGTTGATTTTCTGAAAGAACCAGCTCCTGGTTTGGTTGATTCTTTGAATAGTTTTGGGGTTTTTTGTTTGTTTTTGTTTGTTTGGTTTTTGTTTGTTTTTTTGTTTTGTTTTGTTTTGTTTTGTTTTGTTTTTTGTTTCCACTTGGTTGATTTCAGCCCTAAGTTTGATTATTTCCTGCTGTCTACTCATCTTGGGTGAATTTGATTCTTTTCGTTCTAGAGCTTCTAGGTGTGCTGTCAACTGCTAGTGTATGCTCTCTCTAGTTTCTTTTTGGAGGCACTCAGGTCTATGAGTTTTGCTTTTAGGACTGCTTTCATTGTGTCCCATAAGTTTGGGTATGTTGTGGCTTCATTTTCATTAACTTCTAAAAAGTCTTTAATTTCTTTCTTTATTTCTTCCTTGACCAAGGTATCATTGAGAAGTGTTGTCCAGTTTCCACCTGAATGTTGGCTTTCTATTATTTATGCTGTTACTGAAGATCAGCCTTAGTCCATGGTGATCTGATAGGATGCTTGGGATAATTTCAATATTTTTGTGTCTGTTGTGGCCTGTTTTGTGACCGATTATATGGTCAGTTTTGGAGGAGGTACCATGGAGTGCTGAAAAGAATGTATATCCTTTTGTTTTAGGATAAAATGTTCTGTAGATATCTATTAAATCCATTTGTTTCATAACCTCTCTGTCCATGTGTCTCTGTTTAGTTTCTGTTTCCAGGATCTGTCCATTGGTGAGAGTGGGGTGTTAAAGTCTCCCACTATCATTGTGTGAGGTACAATGTGTACTTTGAGCTTTACTATAATTTCTTTAATGAATGTGAATGCCCTTGCATTTGGAGCATAGATATTTAGAATTGAGAGTTCATCTTGGTAGATTTTACCTTTGATGAGTATGAAGTGCTCCTCCTTGTCTTTTTTGATAACTTTGGGTTGGAAGTCAATTTTATTTGATATTAGAATGGCTACTCCAGCTTGTTTCTTTGACCATTTGCTTGGAAAATTGTTTTCCATCCTTTTACTCTGAGGTAGTGTCTGTCTTTATCCCTGAGATGGGTTTCCAGTAAGCCGCAAAATGTTGGGTCCTGTTTGTGTAGCCAGTCTGTTAGTCTATGTCTTTTTATTGGGGAATTGAGTCCACTGGTATTAAGAGAAATCAAAGAAAAGTAATTGTTGCTTCCTGTCATTTTTGTTGTTAAAGCTGGGAATCTGTTCTTATGGCTGTCTTCTTTTAGTTTTGTTAAAGGATTACTTTCTTGCTTTTTCTAGGATGTAGTTTTCATCTTTGTGTTGGTGTTTTCCGTTTTTTTATCCTTTGAAGGGCTGGATTCGTGGAAAGATATTGTATGAACTTGATTTTGTCATGGAATACTTTGGTTTCTTCATCTATGGTAATTGAGAGTTTTGCTGGGTATAGTAGCCTCTGCTGCCATTTGTGTTCTCTTCGTGTCTGTATAACATCTGTCCAGGATCTTCTGGCTTTTATAGTCTCTGGTGATAATTCTGGAGTAATTCTAATAGGCCTTTGTATTAGTTAGGGTTTTACTGCTGTGAACAGACACCATGACCAAGGCAAGTCTTATAAAAAACAACATTTAATTGGGTCTGGCTTACAGGTTCAGAGGTTCAGTCCATTATCATCAAGGTGAGAGCATGGCAGTATCCAGGTAGGCATGGCGCAGGAGAAGCTGAGAGTTCTATGTCTTAATCCAAAGGCTGCTAGTGGAAGACTGACTTCCAGGCAACTAGAGTGAGGATCTTATACCTACACCCACCGTGACACACCCATTCCAACCAGGTCACACCTATTCCAACAAGGCCACACCTTCAGATGGTGCCACTCCCTGGTCCAAGGATATACAAACCATCACAGCCTTCATATGTTACTTGACTTTTTCCCCTTACTGCTTTTAATGTTATGTTTTTATTTAGTGCATTTGATGTTCTGATTTTTATGTGTCTGGAGGAATTTCTTTTCTGGTCCAGTCTACTTGGAGTCCTGTAGGCTTCTTGTATGTTCATGGGCATCTCTTTCTTTAGGTATGGGAAGTTTTCCTCTATAATTTTGGTGAAGATATTTGCTGGCCCTTTAAGTTGAAAATCTTCATTCTCATCTACTCCTATTATCCGTAGGTTTGGTCTTCTCGTTGTGTCCTGGATTTCCTGGATGTTTTGAATTAGGATCTTTTTGCATTTTGCATTTTCTTTGATTTTTTTGTCCATATTTTCTATGGTATAATCTTCTGCACCTGAGACTCTATCTTCCATCTGTTGTATTCTGTTGGTGATTCTTGCATCTATGGCTCCTGATTTCTTGCCTAGGGTTTCTATCTCCAGAGTTGTCTCCCTTTGGGTTTTCTTCATTGTTTCTACTTCCATTTTTAGATCTTGGATAGTTTTGTTCAATTCAATCCCCTGTTTGGTTGTGTTTTCCTGTAATTCTTTAAGGGATTTTTTTGTTTCTTCTACCTACTTAGCAGTGTTTGCCTGTAGTTCTTTATGTACTTCTACCTGTTTAGCCATGTTCTCTTGTAATTCCTTGAGGGATTTTTGTGCTTCCTCTTTAAGAGTTTCTACCTGTTTAGCAGTGTTCTCCTGTATTTCTTTAAGTGAGTTATTAATGCCCTTCTTAAAATCTTCTACCACCATCTTGAGATATGATTTTAAATCCTTGTCTTGCTTTTCGGGTGTGTTGGGGTATCCAGGACTCACTGTGATGGGCGTGCTGGGTTCTGCTTATGCCCAGTGTTCTTGGTTTCTGTTAGTAAGATTCTTACATTTGCCTTTCACCATCTGGGAATCTCTGATGTTAATGTTCAAGCTGTCTCTGGCTGGAACTTGATCCTCCTGTATTTCTGTAGGCCTCTGTCAGCACTCCTGGGAGTCCAACTCTCACCTGAGTTCCAGTGGTCACAGCACTCTCTGAAGGCAAGCTCTCCTCATGCAGGGAAGGTGTCCAGCAGTCTGGAGCTCTGATCCACCTTCTGAGTTCTGAGGTCAGAACTCTCCCTGTAGGCCAACTCTCCTCTGGCAAGGAATGTGTCTGGGTCTCAGCTCTGCCTCCTGGCTGAGGATGAAGGCCAGACAGGACCCTGACCAAGAAGTTCTGTTGCTTCTGCTGCTCTCAGGTGATCAGGAGGTCCTGAGTGTGCTAGGGGCCTGTGGCGTGGAGAGTCCTCTGGTGCCCTAGATGCCCTTGGCCGGGTTCATGCAGAAGATGGCGGGGCTGGCCCCAACCTGAATGGATTTCAGCCTCAGGTCAGGCAGGGTTCCTCCATCCCTGTTCCTGCTGGCACAAGACCCTTGGAGAGTCTTTGGAGCTGATGTTGTGTTCCACTCACCAGTAATCCCAAGGTGATCCCGAGGTCCTGCGGTGTGGAGAGCACTCTGGAGCCCTTGGTGGCCCCCGCTGGGCTCAGAAGGAAGATCCAGTTAGAGGTCTTATTAACGCAAACTGGGAAAGTGATAATTTTTTTGTTTGACTGCTATCAAGATGGAACATTAGAATTTTCCTCTCTTCTATAAGAACTAAAATAGAAATTCTTTCTCAGAACTCAGCCTATTGAACTCAGAGTAAAGATATGCTATCACCTCTCCTTGTCACCTCAGGATTGTGAATACAGATAACATCCATCCATCATCTTCTGGCTCCATTTCTTTATAGAGCTAGCAAATTAAAAACTAACGAATTAGTTGTCAATCAGTAACAAAATGAGTAATAAATCTCATGATGTCTCTGTCTCCCTAGAGAACAATCTAGAATCCAAGGTTAATGGATTTTATATTAGTGGGTGAGCTAGTAATGCAATTTTGTTCACCTATCTCTCAGAAGCAGTGAATTGATATATAATGGGATCATAAACTAGCTTAAAGGCTAACTTTAAAATGATAATTCCAGGTAGGCTTTAAATCAATGGTAGAAACTCTATGATCACTAGGCCCATTTCTTCATCTTCTAGGAATATAGTTGACTCCTTCTCCCAGCTGTCTGTGTGTAGGTGAGCTCTGCTAGATGTGGCCCATAAGAGCCTCCTACATGGTGCCTTTGGCTCTTCTCTTCATTGCTAACTGAAGAAGAGGGTTACAGTTGCCATAAAGGCACACTGGAGAAAGCCATTGTCTCCTAGCAAAAGGAATGGAATCTCCCTTTCAGTAGAGACATGCCCCAAGAGTTAATCCAGTTGGACCAACCAATTACATGGCCAATAGGCCAGCCCTTAGTAAGGTGCATTTAGTAAGCCTGACTAAAGAGATTGGCATATAATTATCCCCTTAATAAAATCATGTGCCTTTGCTTCCCAGAATTCCAGCTTCCTATTACAATTGCTCCTTATCTGTCATGAGGTTATTTGCATCAACCTGGCTTTCTGAGTCAGGCAATTTTTCTCATCTAGATCCTGGTCAGAATTGAAGTATATGCTCTCTCTGGTACTTGGAGTTAAGTATATTTAATTTGACTCATGGTTAAAGAGATGCATCACTGCTATACCACCTGGCAGTTAGACAACAATGGTAAGAGTTTCAGTATTCACATGGTTGACATTTCCTGGGTGCTTATTTGTAACTATGAATTCTGTCTCTTTCCTATACTTCATCTCACCCTCAACTACAAATGGAACTGATTAAATAGGTAAAATATATTTAATACTATTACTTTTGATTGCTAATAAAAATAAATATATCCTATCAATAATGCTTTTAATTTAATACATTAAAAATTATATACTTATATATTATATAACTCCATAGCAGATAAATTTTACATAATATAGTATGTGAACCAGAGAAATCTTTTGGAAGATTTCAGGGAAATTATCAACTTGTTTGGACTAAATTGTTTCTTGCTGAGCCTGATCATGACCTGTGTTAGTCATAACATGGGAAGGTGGGGGATGGAAAGAGCAATATGTTTCCTTAAACTTCAATTAAATTAATTTATTTGTATCTCTTCCAAAGAACGTACTAAGCTGCTACAAAGGAAGTGAGGACAGGTACGATAAGAGAGGAGAAATGTTGGAGCGCTGACCGCTCTGGGAAAGGTGCCCACGCAAGTTTAGTACCATTGGCAGTTAAGGATGCCACGGAGGTGGTGGTCATTGGACCTCTGGGGTAACAGGATGGATGGGGGATTTCGAAATGTACAAAAGCAAAAGGCACTGGGGCATATTGGGAGGAGGTGAGCAGCATGCACAAATTTCACACAGAGATTTGGTGGAGAGCTCTAAGTGTGCCTTCTGTGTTTCTTTATGTCAGTCCCAGCCTGCTGCCCAGACTCTGCGTATCTCCTTTCCCCTTTCCCTCAAGTTAGAAACAAGCAAATCAAAAACCACTTCCATTTCTGTGGCATGATGAGACCAGTTCTGTAGTGAAGTAGGCTGACCCTGGGTGCAAGCACACTCATACAAGTCTTAGGTTAGGAATGTCCAGTGTATACTGGCTCTACAAAATTGTACAAAGAGACATGGTTTGTTTGTACACCATTGAGAGTGTTAGGTTGAAATGAATTGTCAGGCTAGATCAGACACCAATAGTATTTGACTTTCCTATTTCTCTGTATATAGTAGATACCTGATAGATATTATCTTCAAGAGTGAATTTTTTAGCATCCTATGATCTTTCAGAATTAATATTCTTAAAATATCTAAATTATACACATAATTAATGGCAACTTATTATAGCTTGAAATCTACTAAAGGAGTATCTAGATATGTAAATTACTTTGATCCTGTTAATACTTTTGAAATTCATATGTATATCAACCATCATATATCATGTACCTGACTGTACAGATTCTGTCAATTATACTTCAATAAAAATGAAGAAAGTATAATATATAAATACATATTTAAAAATGAACTTTAATAGCATCTTGTGATTTTAGTTTTTACAACGATAATAGCATGGTGATAGGTTTTCAACATTAATCTAACATACTGCCCATTATCACAGAGATTTGATTTAGGAGACCTGGAGTTTTCATGTACACATTACTAATAGATCTTGTAGATAATAGAGACAGGTGACTCACCAAGACTTCTGAAAAATAGCTTTATCAAAGTTAACATAAAGAGAATCATTACTACATTTTTATGGCAATGCAAGCATGGCTGGCTGCATCAAGGGAGGGCTTGTTACATGAAGTTTAATATTAATAACATAAGCAGATATTAGAAAAAGGAAAATATAATATGCATCTTGAATATTATTTGAAGTATCAAATTCAGATTAATACCAAATATCGCTTTCATTCATTAAAGTTTGGTAATATTGCTGTAAGCATAACTTCATGAAATCAGTTGAGATGAAGTGTACAGGCAAAGAGGAAAGGATTAATGACAATGTCGCCAAGAGTGATAGTATTTTGAGGCAGATTCTCACATAGTCCTGACTGGCCTCAAGTTCACTGTATAGCTGATGATGACCCTGAACTATGGATATTCCTGCTAGGATCATGGGCACACCCAGTTTATTCAGTGCTAGGGATAGAACCCATGGCTGTATGTGGTGGACAAACATGTTACTAAGTAAGCCACATTCCAGTCCCCAAGAGTAAGCTCTTTTGTCTGATTAGGTATCATATAGTTGCAAAAAGAATACCCAAGTTAAACTTTACCTATTAAATTTGACTTTCTATTTCTAAGAAAAAATGAAATAAAAAAATCCCGACTCTTAACTCTTATAAAGTAATTCCCAAGGCTTTTGCACATCAAATGGTTCTTGCAAAATCAAACTTTGATGAGGTAAGTGTAAGGAATTTAGTAACATATGGATTAAATTTCCCTTAAAATAGACATCATTTTAAAATTGAAGAGAGAAAAAATTTAGTAAAATATGAAAGTATGCTTTGGGTTTTTTTTTTTTTTCGTGAACCCCAAACAGTTTAAAAAATAGTTCAAGATGTTCACCAAATAACCAATACAGCTGGGTTTACCTAAACCTAGTTCCAAGATATGAACTGTAGGGAATTCTAGTGATTACAAATACGGTAAAATGATTTGTAGATATTGGCAAAATGTCAGATATAAATGCAGAAAGTGCCAAATTTTAAAGATAAACAGATTAAAAGTTACACTTTCAATCTTTAAAAACTTAGGGATAATCACATCTCTTAATAGCTGGTGAAATAATTTATAGTCATATTTTTCAGAAGAAAATATTTAATCAATGTGAATAAAACTTCCTGAAAATCTCCAATAGGAAAAGAAGCCCAATGTAGGACTAAAATTGCAACAAGCTATATGTACTCATCAGAATAAAACTTAACAATTCGATACTGCCCCACCATAGAGGCTCATGCTTTTATTAATCTTGATATTATCCATCAGGTCAATAAAACAAACACAATAAAGTCACAGCTATTGTTTTTATCATGAAAAGGTGACAAGCGCTGTCAAGGGTTTTGGGTTTTTTTATGATTTGAAATAATCATGTGTTTTATTTTTCTCTCTATCTGTTTTGAGGAATATTACACTCATCAATGTTTGCATGCCAAACTATTCTTGCATTTTAAGAACAAACCCCATTACTACTTGGTCATAATCATTTCAATATTCACTGACTTTCGTTGCCAGTGGTAAGGATGTTCATATCAGTGTTCACAATGTTCATGGGCTGGTACTTTTCTCTTCCGACTGTGGTTCTAGCTAGGATAATTCTAACCTCGTTAAACAAGTTATTTCTTCTCTGTCTACTTAACAAGGATTACTGTTGGTTCTTCTACAAAGAAAAATATTTTTTTTCAATTTAGTTCAGGTCTAAGGCAATGTTCTATAAACAGCAGCTGCTAGTCACCTATGATAGTTAAAACGGAAGCAACCCCAGTATACACTGGCAGACAAATGCATATGGGTGGAGCTTGAAAGAGTTGCTCACACTGCCTTCCCCCACCCCAATTAGAAATATGACAAACCTTTAACCATCACTTTTAAAAAGAAGCAACGTTGATGAGCCGGTAGGAAGGTCAAGGTGATAGATGAGAAGTTAGCCACAAACCGTTTTCAAAATCATAGAGACAGAGAAAAGGATGGAGATTGCTTGTGACATTATTGTCTATTAACTATAAAGCTTCACTGTTGCATGTTGAGTGGGACAGAGATGAACGCACGGCCTGACCAATGGATTTCTGATGTTACTTGGGGTCAGACTGAATCATAACCTAAACCTCTTGATGAGTGGACTGAATGCCACTGTGTTTTCTACTTAAAATCTTCGAAATGCATGAGCTTCTAAGATCTATTGCGGCAGTTAAGTGTACGTTGACTTACATCATAGTTAAATTCCTGATGGCAAATGTTCATGGGGGAGGAAAGAGGTGAGCAGCTCTGGGTCTGCAGGTCACACTTGACTTGTTTTATCCCGATACCACTGTCATGAAGTCATTGTGACCTCAGAGGATTAGTGCTTAGGAACAGGCATCCCAGCTTTGAGTTGACATTGCTCTCCTTCAAATGAGTTTGCACCTGAAGTGTGGTTTCGGCACCTTCTAAGACACGTACCAAGTTATGTACATTTTACCATAATAAAATGAGAAAATACATTTAAAATAAATGAGAAAATTAATTTAAAAGCCATTGTCTTAGTTACTTTGCTCTTGACAAGAAGCAACAAGGGAGAAGGGGTTTCATTTTGGCTCTTGGGTGGAGGGCTTAGTCAACGGCAGGACAGAAGTCATGGTGGGTGGAGCTTGAAAGAGTTGCTCACACTGCCCCCCCCCCATTAGAAAGCCTCAGCACCTTTTCCATTTTAAAAACAGAGAGTTGGCCAATAAATGTAAGGCCTACAGAAGGCATTTCCCCATTTATATCTTACCCATTTACCTGACACATGCAATATAATCACATTCTCAAGTCACTACTACCCAGAGTCTTCAACCTTGATTGGGGCTCTCTCAAGAAGAGCAAAAGGAAGACAAGAGTTGGCCAGCCAGCGCATGTAATGCCTGTAAAAGCCTGTGCTTTGTTCCACATTGGAATCTCTCACTGTCTCTCGATTTCTACCCATCCATCCTGGCCAGCTTTACCTCACTAACTGGGAAAACTCGGACCACTCACAGAACCTTCTGAAAATATACTCACCACTTAAACATGTCACAAAAATCCCCACCTATGGTTCCTTGGGTGCCATGGTTAATAAACTTGTCCATGCTGATTTTAAAAGGATGTAGGAATTTCAATTCCTAGGCAAATGGATGGACCTGGAGGGCATCATCCTGAGTGAGGTAACCCAATCACAAAGGAACTCGCACAATACGTACTCACTGATAAGTGGATATTAGCCCAGAAACTTAGAATACACAAGATATAAGATACAATTTGCTAAACGCATGAAACTCAAGAAGAATGAAGACCAAAGTATGGACACTTTGCCCCTTCCTAGAATTGAGAACAAAACACCCATGGAAGGAGTTAGAGAGACAAAGTTTGGAGCTGAGACAAAAGGATGGACCATCTAGAGACTGCCATACCTAGGGATCCATCCCATAATCAGCCTCCAAACGCTGATACCATTGCATACACTAGCAATATTTTGCTGAAAGGACCCAGATATAGCTGTCTCTTGTGAGGCTATGCCGGGGCCTAGCAAACACAGAAGTGGATGCTCACAGTTAGCTATTGGATGGATCACAGAACCCCCAATGTAGGAGCTAGAGAAAGTACCCAAGGAGCTGAAGGTATCTGCAACCCTATAGGTGGAACAACATTATGAACTAACCAGTACCCTCCAGAGCTCGTGTCTCTAGCTGCATATGAATCAGAAGATGGCCTAGTCGGCCATCAGTGGAAAGAGAGGCCCATTGGTCGTGCGAACTTTATATGCCCCAGTACAGGGGAACGCCAGGGCCAAGAAGTGGGAGTGGGTGGGTAGGGGAGTCCAGGGAAGGGTATGGGGGACTTTTGGGATAGCATTGGAAATGTAAATGAGGAAAATACCTAATAAAAAATGAAATAAAAAAATAAATCAGTGATAGAGAAAAAATGGATGTAGGAGCTGCAGACAGATGTAGGTCTGATGAATATACCTGGCTATGTAAAGAAGCACACTGTGTATATTAGTGAAGAGTAAATTTGTCCTTGAAGCCAACTGAGGGAAAATGTAAAACTCACCCGGTTCTCCTAGGGTCAGGGTGCTAGCGTGGAACTCACTGATGCACGGTACCTTTCCTTTCTTCGGATCCATGGTCACGCCCTACATGCTTCCCAGCATTTCTCAACAAGTCGGACAGAACAAGGAGAGCTGAGTGTCTGCTATGGAATGTCCCATGGCCCTCTTCATGCTTACAACTCTGAGAGAAGGCAGAATACAAGGCTCAAGTTTCTGTGTACTATCTGTTTTCTTCATTATTTGGCCTGTTTCTTGTCCCAGTTATTCAGAATTCTGCTGCTTCTAGTCTTTTATGTACACAAGTGAGTTTTCAAATTAAACATTAAGTGAATAAACTCCAACACAAGAGACTGTCAGAAAACCCTGAAATCATCTTGCCTTTTAGGTATTGTGTGGCCTGCTCCACAGTGGTACCTTTTGCTCTTGGGTGTTAAAATGGGAATATTCTGTAAGAATCTGGTCTCCTGGTGTGAAATGCAAGGCTCTGGCATTTCAAGATACTTGTGAAATCCAGACCACATTTTAGTCATTAATCCCAATACAAAGGCACAATTAGTTAGCTAAACAATCCACATCTTAGCTTGACTTCTCAGTGTATAAGTGTGATAACTACTATGGGAACCAACTGATTGGCCTTTCTGGAGCTGAGACAGCTTTGGAGGAATAGGTCACAATCTGCACATTCCAGAAGCTGCGGGGGAAGAGGGATTAAAGCCAGTTCCTTTTTGGAACTGTAGTTGTGCTAAAAAATGTACCCCCAGAGGAACTAGAGGGAAGGTCTTGTAAAGGGGGGAAATGAAAGAGAAGCGAGTGAGTGCATAGAGCCCCTGGGATAGAATGGGAGACAATGGCATTGCGTTCTGAAAAGGTCTGCATTATCTTTTACCAAGCTGAAACTGAGGCAAATTGGCAGAAGGTATCCCATCTGCCTGATCTGACCCCTGCAGTGTAAGGATATTCTCAAGTCACTACTGTCCAGAGTTCTCAATCTTAATCAAGGCCCGCTCATGATAAGCAAAATGTAAATCAATGTACCCCATTGAGGTGGTGTTAGCCCAAGAACCTAGAGTTATAAACCTTAGAGATATGGGAACAACTTAGAAAGAAGGGGAGCAAAAGAATAGTCAAAATCTTGGGGGAAAGTAACTTAGAGCTGTGGTGGTACATGAATAAATCCTGGCACTTGAGGAGATGAGGCAAGAGGATTATTGTGAGCTTCAGAACAGCCTGGATTAGAGAGACCACATCTCAAAGAGAAGGAGTAAGAGACAGACAGGGAAGAAAGAAAGAAGGAGGAGAGGCCTGGTGGTACACATCTTTAATCCCACAGTTTTCCCTACACAGAGAGTTCCAGGCCATCTTGGACTGCGGGCTGGGGGGAGGGGGGGAGAGGAGTGGAGGGAAAAGGCGAGGCAAGGGGAGGGGAGGGGAGGGGAGGAAGAGGAAGAGGAAGAGGAAAGAAGAGAAGAGAAGAGAAGAGAAGAGAAGAGAAGAGAAGAGAAGAGAAGAGAAGAGAAGAGAAGAGAAGAGAAGAGAAGAGAGACAAAAGAAAGGGAAGGGGAGGAAGTAGAGGGGGACACAGATGGAGAGAAAAAAATAGGTAGAGAGAGATGAGAGAAAGGTTGAGAGAGAAAGCAGAATATAAAGAGGGAAGAAGAAGGAGTGGAAGGGCAGAAGGAAGGACAAGGGGCATAGTAGATTCTTGCAACTGTTTTAAACTTTCTGGTGGAACAATATTTATGGGAATGTTTCACTTTGTGTGAAAGGGGTACACACACACACAGGCACACACACATACACAAATGCACACATATATGGACATGCACACATGCACACTGGCTAGTGTGCCTCTGCTTGCCTCCCTGTGGGGCCCAAGCATGTGTCTCTTGATAACCATCCACATTGGAGCCCTGGGCTGGGAGGCTACCCACATTTGTTCCTTCTTCTCTCTCCCAGAGCCCACGTTCATTCTCTTTGTGGAAGCAAACAGAACATGTTTGGGTGACCATCCCCAGGAAAGAAAGTCCTGTTAGAAAAGTACATGCCAGGTTCTAATTCCTTATTCCCCACTGTATGCAGTGGGTTAGAGGCCTGGTGCCGAGTTTTGCTCTCTGAGAGTGATGAACATTGCCCCTGATTCTCCTTTGCACCTGTGTAGACAGGTCTCAAGTATGACATCACTTCATGATCCACCACATAGTATCTATGATTTCACTATTTCAGGTTTCAGAAACCTGCCTTATTTAACAGTCACACTTCCACTCAAATAGCAAGAACCAGAGCCTATGAAGCAAGCCCTCTTGTTCATCCTGGCCCCTCCACCTTCCTGCATTTCTGCATTTAATAAAGCCAGCAGCTAAAATTTAATAACACTTAGGAAACAATGAAGCCATCTTCAGGAGTTCTTTGAAATGTTTTACATAATACAGTTAAGATTACCAAAAAAAAAAAAAAAAAAAAAAAAAAAAAAAAGATGCTAGAATCTGCCTCTGGTTCAAAACACTAGTTCCTTAACATTGGCTGATAGAGATGACAACCAAAATTAAAGATGAGTCCCCCCAAAGTTTGTGTGTGTGTGTGTGTGTGTGTGTGTGTGTGTGTATGCATGTAAATGAATATATATGAATGTGTATGTATGTGAATGTATATGTGTGAGTGTATGCATATGTGTACATGTATATGTGTATGTATATGTGAATGCATGTGTGTATGTGAGTTTATATATTTGTGAATGTGTGTGTGTATAAGTGGGTGAGAGTATATGCCTATGTACATGTGTGTATCTGTGTATGTATATGTGAGTACATGTGTGCATATGTATGAGTTTATATGTGTATGAATGAGTGTGTATAGGTACATATTATGTGATGTATATGTGCAAGTATATGTGTATGTGTGCATTTGTGTGTACATGTGATGTGTTGTATTGTGAGAGTGTGCATGCATAGTGTGTGTGTGTGTGTGTGTGTGTGTGTGTGTGTGTGTGTGTTGGAGGTAAGTCAAAGAATTATGACATAAAAGGGTCAGTGCATCATTTGTGATCATGGTGACATCACTGACTTATCTGATATTCTATTAAGCTATCTAAATGTATACACAGTAAGCACCCCAGAAATGGGAGAATTCACCCCCATAGAAGGGCTCAGAGCAAAGCTCCCTGGCTTATTGTAGATTGGATGTTTTGAAGCTAACATGTCATTCATGGGGATTATAAGCACACCCAAGAGATCCATTCCCAAACACACCAACTTGTTAACCATCACTGGACTCGGCCTATTTCCTACGGGAAATACAAAAATTTTTGTTTTCAATAAAACATATGGGCCAAATTAGAAAGTAACTGAAGGACTGCATCCCCAGAATCCATGCTAACACTTGCTGAGCAGCAGGTCAGGCCGGATTTAATCTAAAAATCTCTCCGCTGTGTGTAAATGGTTATGTCATCGCATTCGTCTTTAATTACTCGCCTCTTCTCAAAGGCTTGACTCACAATGTGCTTCTCAGTTAACCACAAACACTTGCACTACAACATCTCTCCTATTGACTCGCTCAGCCCCTCTTCCCCTTTCTCCTTTTGTGTTCTTTGTTACATTGTCAGAATTCCTGGAAATGAAATATGGAGACACTGCCTAAACTGGAAACACTGCCTAAACTATCCCAGCACCGACTTTGTGACTATTTCAATGCCTAGTGAAGCGGCACCATGATCTCTTGACTGGTGAAGAGCACTACAGCCAATTTAACTGTCTTGAATGCAGGACTGTAGCGCCACAATGATGTACTTTTAGGGCTGTGTTCCTTTGAGCATGCCTGGTTGTTTGGGACCATTTGCAAAGAATACAGAAGAAGTTACAGCTTACAAATGAGGACAAGCCCATGAAGCACCTGTGTGCACATTTTCTTCCTGTGTCCGGTCCCCCCTCCTCACATACTCCTGTGAGTAAGAACATGCTCTGGCTGAGCTCTTGGGGATGAGATCAGCCACCTCCTCAGCACGTGCTGTTCATCTACTCCATCCCAGCAGAAGTGCTGATTCCCAGTGGTGTTGGTTGTCCATCTCTTCAGACTAATCCAGTGTGAACTTTGAGACTGTAAAGTGTAGAACGTGTGGGAAGTGATGCAATGCTAATGGAATGGCTGTCGGGATTGGCTCAGTTTATAGGTATAGGAAAGGGTATGTGTGTGTGTGTGTGTGTGTGTGTGTGTATGTGTATTGTGTGTATGTGTGTTCATGTGTGTATATGTGTATATGTGTGTATGTGTACATGTGTGTTTGTATGTGTCTGCATGTGAATGTATATTGTGTGTCTCTGTGTGTGCACGTGTATGTATGTGAGTATGTGTGTGTGTGTGCATGTGTGTATATGTGTGCATGTGTGTGCACGGGTATGAGTGTATATGTATGTGCATGTGTGTCTGCATGTGAATGTATATTGTGTCTGTGCATGCATGTTTATGTATGTGTATGAGTGTGTGCATGTTTGTGCACGGGTATGAGTGTATATGTATGTGCATGTGTGTCTGCATGTGAATGTATATTGTGTCTGTGCATGCATGTTTATGTATATGTATGAGTGTGTGTCTGTGTGTGATTGTATGTGTGTGTGTATGTCTGTATGTATGTGTGTGTGTGTCTGCGTGTGTGAGCACACGAGAGAGTGCATGAGTGCATGTAGATGTGAGATCAGCTTTGGATGTCATTCCTCAGGAGCTGTCCATTTTATCTTTTAGGAAAGCATCTTTGTCTGGGACCCAGGACTCACCAGCTCTGGCAGGTTGGCTAGGCAGTAAGCCGCAGAGATTAGCCTCTACCTCCCCAGCACTGGCCCTGCAGGCACACAACAGCACTCTCAATATTCCATGTGGGTGCTGGGAATGAAACATGGGAAGCAGTCACGTCATGAGCAGAGCCTCTGATAGTGGAGTGGGAAAAGCTTCCTGCTGCCTGGACCTAATGCTCCTTATCTTAAATTTTCACTTCTTAGTTTATGATGAGCTCCCTGTTCAGATATGTTTTGTTGTTGAGATGTTACAAGTTTAAAACAGAATTCATGACACACTTGGAAGGAAGAGGCTATCTTGAAAATTCTTCCAATACCAATATTGCCAGTTAATGACATACTCAGTTTCACTTCCGGGAATGGAGAGAAGTATCCTCCAATTTGGTGTCAGTTATACCATGGTCATATATGTCAGGTCAAGGCCTGCAACCCTTCCTGTGACTTGTGGCTCAGCTTGGTATTCTAAGCCCTTGTTAACACAAAAATTCCTTTGCTGAGAATCAGAGTACACTCAGCCAGTTCTTGGAATTTACCTTTAACTGTGACTCTCATGTGCGTTCATATGTGCTGCCAGTGAGAAACACCGGAAAGAAGGGGGTTTTAAACGATAGCAAGTCAAAGGGACTCCCTGGCTCCCCATAGCCTTGCATTTACTGAGTGTCCTATTAGGGTATCTCTGGGGCACTATGCTGCTTTATATCCAGTTGATGGTCAGAAAAAAAAATAAAATGAGGGAATCCATACAGAATAATCAGCAAGAGAATCAAAATCGAAAGAGGAAGAGGACACTGGAGAGATGGCTCAAGAGTTAATAGAATTTACCCTCCCCTTTGACTGCATGATAGGAAAATATGTCATTTTCTCCTGACACACAGTCTGTGTTCTTTTTCTTCCTACATGATAAGATCATTGTTAGACCATGGCTGATATCTGAAACATTCTTTACACTTAGTGAGGAAATAAATTATGATGTAATGTGCACGCCCTCCCAGATAGAACCACCCTTAATTCAGAACACAATTCCTGTGGAATCCGGCCACGTTAAGAAATTTCCATTTCTCCTGCCCACGCTAATATTAAGTAGTTAGTTGGAAATTAGCAAGCCCAAAGGTCATCAAGAATGGTCTCCTCCCTCATAATCAAGTTCAGGCCAAGGCCGTCATAAGCCTGGTAACACACTAGTTTTAAGGAAGGACTAGTCTCACAGTACAGTACCACCCCTTAGAGCTAAAAGCCCACATGAAAGGGAGCAAGGCAGTGGACTTTTTGAGGCTCTTAACGGAAGCTATTTCCTCTTGGCAAAGTGTGTTTGAATAAATTTAGTTTTCTTTGCTTGTCTTTAGTTCTTTTTAAACTACTCTTTTATATAATTTTTGCTCCAAAGAATGGGATTTGAATTGTATCTGTGGCCCTGCATGGAGACACACGGGTGTCTGGCAAGCAAGGAATCCAAACTGTTGTCTTCTCATTACCAGTTAATCCAAATGGTAACTAGTTCCATGGTTATGATCACTTAATGCTCTTGCAGAGGACCCAGCTTCGGTTCACAGCACCCATAAGGAGGCTCACAATTGTCTGTTAACATCAGCTTGCAGGGATACAGTGCCTTCTTCTGGCCTCTGTGGGCACCAGGCAAGCATAGAGTGCACATGTATGTAAAGCAGTCGCATTCATAAAACCAAGCACACCTTTTGAATTAAGAGATAATCCAGGTGGGTTTAGAAGACAATAAATCCCCTACCCATTATCTCCTCTTTCTCCGTGATAGCCTGTCCCACAGTGGACCCTTTTTGTCAATGCTTATTTCAGAAGGGTTTTCTTTCACAATGGTTCCTTTTGCTCTCATTCCTTATCGTCCACATTACTATCTTCTATATTGAACTCCATGTTTCATCTGGATCCATTCACTGGAGATCCTGAGCACAGGGGAGGCCATAGTGAGATGCTGGCTGCTAACACTAATGTCACTGTTTGTGAGACCCAGAGACATTCTGTTGTTCTTGCTTTGTTCTACATTCCTGTGACTGAGTGCATGAAACTGACTAGAGTCACAGTACATGTTCTGCCTAGTGCTATTGTCCACCAATAAGCATCATTTCATTCTCTTTATTTACACTTTGTTTATGATTACATATATCTGACTTCTTACGATTTGTGAGTTTTCATTAAATTGTCTCAACTCTTTATTTTGATCAAGCGAAGTTACTTGATAAAATTATTAATGTAAACATTTATGTCTTCCTCTTTCTTTTGTTCTATTTTCTTTCTATCTATAGATCAACATTTACTTTATAGGTCTTGATTCCTTCTCTTGAAAATCATGATGACCAATGATCAATGGAAGTTTCACTTCACCTACTTGTTGAGCCCAGACTGTGTTCTGCTTAAACTTCTTCCTTATTATATAAAATTGTGGTGTTTCAGACTGTACCTTGCCCCAGAGACTCCATATCACAGACAGTTTTTTAATTTTTGACGGAGGACCATTGTATGCCTGACTGAACCCATGAGCTATCAGTTTGGCACTACCTGTGTAGCACAGACCAGTAAATGATTTGTTCCTGGGAGTAAAAGTGTGTCATTTTTACAAGGTTAAAAGGGTGAATTGTGATTGTAAGAGCTCATGGACATATTAAAATCATATCATGGAAACCAGACCCAAGACTTTAGGTACACTAGATTAAGAATAGAGTATATAAATCCCTCACTTGGACCCCATAAAGAACTAGACACTTGTCAGACAGTGGTGGCACATGCCTTTAATCCCAGCAGTTGGGAGGCAGAGGCATGCAGATTTTTGAGTTCAAGGCTAGCCTGGTCTACAGAGTGAGTTCCATGACAGTCGGGCCTATACAGAGAAATCTATCTTGATAAACTAAAAAAAAAAAAAGGAGGAGGAGGAGGAGATGGAGGAGGAGGAGGAGGAGGAGGAGGAGGAGAAGGAGAAGAAGAAGAAGAAGGAGGAGGAGGAGGAGGAGGAGGAGGAGGAGGAGGAGGAGGAGGAGGAGGAGGAGGACACCTAGCAATGAATAGCAACATCTCCAGCAACCTATCTTACTATTTTATGATCACCTACTGTGTTAATCAAGGACCAACATACAGAGAACTTTCAATTCTCCCAGGGGCTTCAGCTTGACCCGGACATCATTGATAATGCTGACTGTGCTGCTGACTGCTCTCCTCCACTTCATCATCTGCACCCCCCATCCACCATCTGCACCTACTATCCACCATCTGCACCTGCTATCCACCATCTGCACCTGCTATCCAACACCTGCACCTGCTATCTGCCATCTGCTCTTTCCCTCACCTGCACCTGGTCTTATACTTTTGCCTCTGCAGATGGGCTTAAGTCCACAATTTCACTATCAAATCCTGGACCTCCAGGATCCTCACTCACAACTTCTCCAGCATCACCCTTATAGCTTAGTCTATTTTCATTGTTTTACCAGAATCCCTACTATTTCCCAGCTTTGTCTTCTCAGATCTTGAAACACCTTGACTCTTTAGCTTGTTGTAGACACCCTGTAACTTATATATATATAGCTATGTTCAGTATGGGGTATATCATGTGTGGTCTGAGAATTAAGAGTAGCAATTAAGATTTCAATAAAGAACTTGTGCACATGTCAGCTAAAGACTATTTAGAAAAGAGCTGCCAGTGACATCTCTGCATCTTGTGAATCTACTATTATTCAATAAATAATGATACTGTGTTAAGGCACAAGTGTATTCATCTATATTTCTTTTTTCCCATCCCCCCTGCTTCTATGAGGGTGTTCCCCTACCCCCACCCACTTCCATCTTCATGCCCTGGCATTCCCCTACATTGGAAAATCAAGGCTTCACAGGCCAAGGGCCTCTTCTCCCATCCTCTGCTACATATGCAGCTGGAGTCATGAGTTCCTCCATGTGTACTCTTTGGTTGGTGTTTTAGTCCCGGGAGCTTTGGTTGGTTGATATTATTGCTCTTCCTATGAGGCTGCAAACCCCTTCAGCTGCTTCAGTCCTTTCTCTAACTCCTCTTTTGGGGACCCCATGCTCCATCCAATGGTTGGCTGTGAGCATCCACCTCTGTATTCATCAGGTTCTGGCAGAGCCTCTCAGGGGACAGCTATATCAGGTTCCTGTCAGTATTCATTTCTTGGCATCTACAATAATTTCTGCATTTGGTGACTGTATATGAGATGGATTCCCAGGTGGGGCAGTCTCTGGATGGTCCTTCCTTCAGTCTCTGCTCCATACTTTGTCTCCATATTCCCTCCCATTAGTATTTTGTTCCCCCTTCTAAGAAGGACCTAAGAAACCACATTTTAGTCTTCCTTCTTCTTGAGTTTCATGTGGTTTGTGAATTGCATCTTAGGTATTCCAAACTTTTGAGCTAATATGCATTTTTAAGTCAATTCATACTATGTGTGTTCTTTTGTGAGTGGGTTACCTCACTCAGGATGATATTTTCTAGTTCCATCCATTTGCCTAAGAATTTCATGAAGTCATTGTAATAGCTGAGTAGTACTCCATTGTGTAAATGTACACTTTCTGAATGCATTTCTCTGATGAAGGACATCTGGGATCTTTCCAGCTTCTGACCATTATAAATAAAGCTGCTATGAACATAGTGGAACATGTGTCCTACTTATGTGTTGGAGCACCTTTTAGGTATATGCCCAGGAGTGATATAGCTGGGTCCTCAGGTAGTACTATGTCCATTTTCTGAGGAACTGCCAGATATTTTAAAGCACTTGTGGCATTTCCTGTAATGAGGACACATGACAAATAAAAACTATAAAATTTAATGGTCCTAATGTGATATATATGCATATCTATGTGTATATATCACACAGTGATTCTTGATTCATAAATTATAGCAGGGATGTCATCACAATGACCTTACTTTTACTAAGCATTTAACAATGACAGTACATATCATAAGGAAAAGAATTCCTGAGAATTTTCTTTTTAACTTATTGTTCCCTCTAAATCCCAAAATTGATGGCAATAATCCTAATCCAGTAGTATATAAAAGTATATTAAATGGGCCATGACTAGATACAGCATTCCCCAAAGCCAGCTCTCTATTGTCTCTTGAATGTGTATTTCTCCTAGGATGTGACTTGGTTTTCCTTGGAATGCTGACTGATTCTTCATTGCCCAAACGAGGATGTCATTCATGTTTTCCTAACCAAGCCTGGTAATGGCTGAGCTGGAGTGGGAAGAAGCGAACTGTATCAATGGGAAATATGATGTCCAATTTTGTCTCTCTCTGCAGTTATGACAGCATATAATAAGATTTTGGGCTTTACAAATTGTATCTTGGGTATTCTAAGTTTCTGGGCTAATATCCACTTATCAGTGTGTGCATATGATGTGTGTTTTTTGTGATTGGGTTACCACACTCAGGATGATATCCTCCAGATCCATTCATTTGTCTAAGAATTTCATAAATTCATTGTTTTTAATAGTTACTTAGTACTCCATTGTGTAAATGTACCACATTTTCTGTATCCATTCCTCTGTTGAGAGACATCTGGGTTCTTTCCAGCTTCTGGCTATTATAAATAGGGCTTCTATGAACATAGTGGAGCATGTGTTATAATTACCAGTTGGAACATCTTCTGGATATATGCCCAGGAGAGGTATTGCTGGATCTAGCAGTAGTACTATGTCCACTTTTCTGAGGAAACGCCAGACTGATTTCCAGAGTAGTTGTACCAGCTTACAATCCCACCAGCAATGGAGGAGTATTCCTCTTTCTCCACATCCTCACCAGCATTTGCTGTCACCTGAAGTTTTGATCCTAGCCATTCTGACTGGTGTGAGGTGAAATCTCAGGGTTGTTTTGATTTGCATTTCCCTAATGATTAAGGATGTTGAACATTTTTTTTCAAGTGCTTCTCAGCCCTTTGGCATTCCTCAGTTGAGAATTCTTTGTTTTAGCTCTGTACCCCATTTTTAATGGGGTTATTTGAATTTATGGAGTTCAGCTTCTTAAGCTCTTTATATATATTGGATATTAGTCCCCTATCAGATTTAAGATTGGTAAAGATCTTTTACCAATCTGTTGGCGGCCTTTTTGTCTTATTGACAGTGTCTTTTGCCTTACAGAGGCTTTGCAATTTTATGAGGTCCCATTTGTCTATTCTCAATTTTACAGCATAAGCCATTGCTGTTCTGTTCAGGAATTTTTCCCCTGTACTCATATCTTCAAGGCTTTTCCGCACTTTCTCCTCTATAAGTTTCAATGTTTCTGGTTTTATGTGGAGGTCCTTGATCCACTTAGACTTGAGCTTTGTACAGGAGATAAGAATGGATCAATTTGAGTTCTTCTACATGATAACTGCCAGTTGAGCCAGCACCATTTGTTGAAAATTCTGACTTTTTTCCACTGGATGATTTTAGATCCTTTGTCAAAGATCAAGTGACCATAGGTGTGTGGGTTCATTTCTTGGTCTTCAGTTCTATTCCATTGATCTACCTGTGTGTCGCTGTACCAGTACCATGCAGTTTTTAATCACAATTGCTCTGTACATAAAACTCAAGAAGGAAGATAAAAGTGTACTTTGTTTCTTCTTAGAATGGGGGAACAAAATACCCATGGAAGGAGTTACAGAGATAAAGTTTGGAGCTGAGACTAAAGGAAGGACTATGCAGAGATTGCCCCACCAGGGGATCTATCTCATAAACAACCACCAAATTCAGACACTATTGCATATGCCAACAAGATTTTGCTGATAGGATCTTTATATAGCTGTCTCTTGTGAGGCTATGCCAGTGCCTGGCAAATACAGAAGTGGAGGCTCACAGTCATCTATTGGATGGAACACAGGGTCCCCAATGAAGGAGCTAGAGAAAGTACCCAAGGAGCTGAAGGGATCTGCAACCCTGTAGGAGGAACAACAATATGAACTAACCAATACCCCCCACCCCCACCCCAGAGCTCATGTCTCTAGCTGCATATGTAGCAGAGGACAGCCTAGTCTGCCATCAATGGAATTAGAGGCCCTTGGTCTTGCGAAGATTATATACCCCAGTATAGAGGAATGTCAGGGCCAGGAAGCGGGAGTGGGTGGGTTGGGGAGCAGGAGAGGGGAGGTTATAGGGAACTTTCAAACAGGAAACTAGGAAAGGGGATAGCATTTGAAATATAAATGAAGAAAATATCTAATAAAAATCAATAATTTTTTAAAAGAATATCATAATCATGCAAAAATGGAGAAATAAGAGTTAAACATACAAACTTGAGCCAACAAAAACAATGGAGCCTGTGGGTACACATGAAAATTATTCTATCAATATATGTAACATTTAGTGACCAGGTACTTGTAGCTAAATAAAGTGTGGGAAAAAAAAAGAAAGAAAGAAAAAGAAGAAGAATTTGGGCTTTAAAGAATTTGAGTGCCACAGGAAATTATACAATTTTGGACAGTCAAAGGGGTCAACTGTCTCCCGCCAAGCATTCCAAGAATCTGCCCATACCCATCCTCTCTGATCTATTACTGTATCCTTTGACCTTCCGCTTGTCATAAAAAAGCATTTAAATTCTGTTTATATAGCAGATGTCAGCAGATAAATGCTAAAATTTACTGTAGGGTCCTACTTGGGAATTTTCTTATAGACCTCAGACCTAGAGTGCCCTGAAAACACATGGGTTATGTGACTTCAGTCACATGGGGGAACAATAAAAGGACTAGGTCCTAAGAGAAAAATTAAACTTTCCATAGACAGAACATAGTTGCATTTTAATTAACCACTTTAAAGATATTACTGCTGTTTTGGTAAAATCTAGTAAGCCACACAAAATTAATTTCATATTTCACTGGCATTACTTTCCAGAATTCCATGTTGACATAACCTCTAGAAGTGGGTGAAATGACATAGACAATATGCTTAATGTTACTACACCAACATAAAATATCTCAATTCAGAACAGAGGTCTGGCTCTACAGGATAATTTCATTCTGTATTACAAATATGATACCATCATTTTTGCATTCATTATCTAAATGTGAGTCATTTCTAGATCTAAGATTTAAATAGAATTATAGATGTTTTTCCACGAATCCTTGGGGTTCCTTCTTCTCAGATATATCTAAGTTTTTGCAACATCGACAAAACAACCAGCAGAGGTAGACTGTGTGCAATAGGGACTGAGCTCCTTGGATTGCAACAATGGATGACTTGACATAACAAACACAAAACCTTGACAAAATATCAAAGGTTACTGTTCATAACTAGCCCCAAGTTTGGAATAGGTGGTAGTGTCTCATGGCATGAGTAGGTCGTGGAGCCTAATTATCTACCTCATTGTCATGTAGCAAAGAAGATGCAAAGGGACCAAGATCTAACCATCCTCTTCAAGGGCAAATGATCAATGTCCTAAAGGCCTCCCACTAACCCCTACCTCCTAAGGCGCCCACCTTTTTCCAGTAGAGCTATCCTGGGAACTGCCCCTTTAACATCTGTTTTTTTAGGAACAACTCAACAACATTCAATACCAGTCACCAATGATGGTGCAAAGAAAGGATTTATTTCTTGTAACCATATCAGTTCGAAAAAGAAAAAGCTAAGGAAATGATTGTTATTTTTCAACTAAGTGTGATCTAATTCTGAGACACAAAACCTATAGATGGATTCCTTAAAAGGAAAAATCCAAGGCATCAGTGAGTGAGCTGATTTTTCTACCAAGTAATCAATTAATTATAAAAAGGAAGGGATCACGACCTACTGGGAGATCTCATTTCTAGTCCTTGGAGGCGATAATCAAGATTCAATACTTTGTGCTTGTACAACTAAGGTGCAAAATTTTGCTTCTACAGAACACTTGAAGTTCTGATGTAACAGCCTTCATGTTACAGCTTCAAGGCCAGCAACTCTTCAAAAGGATGCTTCTCCTGTCTCCTTTTCAGACCCATACTTCCTTAAGGGCTTCTGCGGATTTCCATATTTTATGGAGAAAGATCTCCTTGCCTTGTGGCTAATCACATAGCTTCTTCAACAACAGGCTCCTACCATTGAGTTCTGTGATATGAAATAGAGTTTTCATAAAATCTATAAACTCCATAAAAAAAGAATGACATTCTCTCATGTACAGACATGGATATAACTGGAGATAACTGTGTTAAGCAAATTAGGCCAATCTCAGAATTAATATCACATAGTTTATTTTCAGTATACATATATACATATATAAACATATACACATATACACATACACACATACACACATACACACATACACAGAAATATACAAATATATACATATACATATATATACATGCCTATATGCATATGTATAAACATATATACATATATATACACATATATACATATACGTATATACATACATACACACACACACATACACACACACACACACACACACACATATATACCAGGCTTTGCTCACATAAAGCAAAGCAGCATGGAAAATGGTGAAAAAGTTAAAAAGAAGACAACACATCACTTATTTTGTAACAATCCTTTTGAAGTTTCACCTCATACCTCCCAAACCCCACCCCTTTATCTACCACTTTTGTCCCAGGACATCTCCCCCTGTCCCATCCCATTCCTCAAAATATTTTCCATCTATGGAAAAATTTTATAAATGAAGTCTGGCTTTGTTGACTGAGCTACATCTGCACGTGAAAAGAGAACTGAAAGAACGTTTTATTGATTAACTGTTCATATGTATGGGCATAAATAAATCGAGCAACATGATGTTTTCCTTGTGACAGTTTTCCTGCAGTTCTGCCTTACCCCCATATCTGTGCATATTCAAAGGCCTTCAGTCTGTGCTAATGATGTTACACCATCCTGGCCACGCCCACTGGTTCAAGTCTCCAGTCCCACAGGACTCCCAGGGTAATGGCTGCTGAATCAGTTACTATGGTAATTATGAAGATGGAAGATCCAAGACAAACTTCACAAGATCACCCTGTATCTCATCTCAGAACCCAGTATTTTATCACTGTGGTATAGATGAAGTTAGACACATAGCTGTATCTTTACATCCATATACTTTTGCATTCCTTTTAGCTTGTCTGAAAAAATATAATTTATAGATAATCCAAAGCTCTGTGTACTATATTCCCATTAATCTTTGGCAGCAATCTATAAAAACAATTATTTTTCCTCATGCTTTGAGCTCAACAAATGTCAAATGCTATTATGAATATAATATTTATTTTTGGTATTTTGATATAAGTCTCTCTCATATTATAGCCTAGGCTTCCCTAGAACTCACTGTATATAGCCTAGGCTAGCCTTGAGCCTGAAGCAATTTTCCTGTCCCAACTTCTCCAGTATTGGAAAAATAGGCATGAGATAAGACAATAATTTTCATAATATAAAGCATCATCAGTAATTTTCATGATAAATATTTGTACCAAATGTACAAGTGGACTGATTAGAAGTAACCAGACCTAATGACATCAGAAAAAAAAATCCCCAAGTATATGAAAATAGCTATATGTGAAAATCGGGAATTATGTCTGACCTCATATGCAGGTGAGAAAACTTGCAAAATATATTCATATCATGTATAATCCCGTGACTGACCTTAATTGGAATTATAGCAAACTGTATACACTTGGTTACCCATTCCAATAGGATACTGTCTCTGGTTTTATAAGACATGAAGAACCCAACACACATACTACAAAGATTGAGTTTCTGGTCCTCTTCTGCCATGGGATCTCTGTGACGTAAGGGACATCTTGATTTCCCTGAGTCCCTTTATTTCAACTGTGCCTTGGAGAAATGTGTACCTTTTCTAGCTTATACGGTTAAATTGAGAAGCAAGGGAAAAACTAGGAAAAAAAAAAACCAAAATGTGTCTCTATTCTATCATCTTCCAAGAATTTCAAGCCAGGGCCTTGAAAGATTGCTCAGCAGTTAAGAGCACTGGCTGTTCTTCCAGAAGACCCAGGTTCAATTCCCAGGATTTACATAAATGTTCATGCCCATATCTAGTTCCAGTCCCAGGGGATTTGTCTCCATCTTCTGGCCTGCACAGGCACTTCACACACATGCTATATAGACATACATACACAGACATATTCAGAGGCAGAACAACCATACACATAAAAATAAACTTTTAAATATTTTTAAAGAAATTGAACCCATTTCCACAACTTTCCAGAAAGTAAAAATCGACTTTGTCAACTATTTGCATGACCAACAGCTAATTGCTGTGCCGATGGCACCTATAGTTCACTGAGTTGGTAAGCACTTGCTACTTCTCCACTCAACACTGGGTTCAAGAAGCTTTGGTTTGGTAGTGGGAGCTGTGTGCATCCAGTCTGGATTCCCCTGCAGATGTCTCCTTGGAACTGCTTAGATAACCTTGGTGTAGAGAATTCTCTTAGAAAACTGTGTTTGATGATTTGAAGCAAAACACACATATAGATCGAATTTCCCAGAAAATGCATCAGGGTTGAAAAATTAACTAGAAAAAAAAAGCACTTGGTATTGCTTAAGTATGTAAGGCTAGCCTGGAATGCTTGACAACCTCCAGCCCCCACCCTACAGTGAGCTATGCATTGTCACACACTGGTGCTTTGTGTCCTTTGACTCCTGATGCTAGCCAGTTTCTCCATCCTAATTGCAGTTATAACATTTCTTAATTCAGGACTCCTAAGATTTTCGGGAGTATATACATGTAAAACCCAACCCATTATAAATGTTATTTATCTTATTAAAATTTGATGTAACCCATTGAACAGATTGTGGCTTCTACAATTTGCTCAGAGTATTCTGTAGCTAATAACTGTGATTCTGTGCACCAGCAAAATGTTAGTGAATAGAGGTCAGCTCAGCTAAGTTTCTCTGAACCGGCTTTATTAGTTTATTTTTATTGGAAAGCTACAGGTCAATACAGTATGCCAGATGCCAGCATCTCTGTTTAATGGAAATCCCAAACCACCTTAAGCTACTTACATCTCCCCTCTATTACTACACAGAATCAACCGAAGTTTGTTTAATTATTTATCTGCAATAGGGATCAGGAACAGACCCAACCAATCAAAAGGGTGGGACAGCAGTGGGCAGGGGTGAGGGTTGTGTGCACACTCATCCCATTCCCTTCTTACTGCTCTTCCCACTCAACGTTTAAATTTCTTCCTCCTATCTAAATTCTAGACATATTCTTTCTTGATATTAAATAAATTTAAGTCACTGTCACTTCATGATCTCCATGTTTTAAATAACTATAAACATGGTTCCTATCTATACCCAGGGTAACTTTATGAACCAGGGATGAGTTAACTAAGGAGAGTGTGCTAAGACGTCATCAGTGACACTGGGACATAAACTTAGCTCTCTCTATGTTCACTGTTATTCATAAGACTGGTAAGTTTATGATTTTATGATGGGAGGAAGATGAACTACTTACCTTATACCTGCTAAAGCAGCTGTGTCTGTATGTACATGGGTATACATGCATAAAATGCAAGTAGATATGGAGACATATGCATTAGCCAACCATGTACGGCAACAAGGGGATAATCCCGACTATTGTTCCTCGGGAATGCTAGACACCTTAACTTTTGTTTGTTCATTTGGTTGGTTGGTTGTTATTTTGAGACAGGGTCTCACCATGTAGCCTTGCCTAGCCTGGAACTCACAGAGATCTGTCTGCCTCTCTGCCTCTCTGCCTCTCTGCCTCTCTGCCTCTCTGCCTCTCTGCCTCTCTCTGCCTCTCTCTGCCTCTCTGCCTCTCTGCCTCTCTGCCTCTCTGCCTCTCTGCCTCTCTGCCTCTCTGCCTCTCTGCTTCTCTGCCTCTCTGCCCCTCTGCTTCTCTGCCTCTCTGCCTCTGCCTATCTGCCTTTCCGCCAAGTGCTGAGATTAAAGGCATTTGCTATCATGCCCAGTCATCTAGGTTTTTGAGACAGTATTTTTTTCTCTTTCTTGCCTGGAACTTTCCTGGGCAAGGTTGACCAAGGGATCCTCCTGTCTCTGTTTCCCCAGTGCTGGGATTACAAGAACTGTGCCTGGCTTTGTCATGGGAAATGGGCTTAGGTCTTCACATCTACAAGAAAACCATCTTAACCTCTGAGTCATCTCCTCAGTCTTAGTAAAACTTGCAAAGCTGCAATGACCTGTGTGGGAATTCACTTAGCATCTGTCTTAATTTCAGGTGCCCTCCATTTATGCTCTAGGGCATGTGGACATCTAACTTATCACTGCAGCTGAATAAATGAAAGACAGGAATAGCCAGTGAATTGCAAAACCCACAGTCACATAGTGCATGGACCATGCTCTCCAGAGCAAGATTTACTCCAAGCCTTTATTTTGTCATGTTAATAATAAATAACTGTACTGTGCTATTTCACCATGGAAGCTCAAATCCTTCTAGGTGTACAAATTTAATAATGTGAGGTCACATACCCAGATTCTATTACTTTAAAGAATATGTTATGCTGATCCTGGGCATGCTTGTATCTGAAGCACACACATGTTTAGAAAGCCCACAAAAGCTGTTCTTCACACATTCCTCCCTTCATAGACTGCCTTCCACATGGCTCCACTTACAGAAAAGGCCCAACTCTGTTGCTATGTTTCATAAATGCAGAGTTTATTATTGGGTCAATCTGATAAACTGTAGGACTCAATACCAGACAAGAGGGCAATGTAATGATTTATTTTGTTTCAATGTGCTGCATTTAGTATGCACCTCTGTCCTGGACCAAGTGGCCTTTTTATTATTATAAGTCTAATGAAAACAAAGTTCACAAAGAAACATTGTTAGAGAGTAACCATTTCTTCTCGTAGGTAGACTTAGCAGGACCTGTTTTCATGGGTCTGAGTGTGACTGATAAGCTGTTCACTTTTCATTTATGTAGAATTTATAATATAAATGAACTTTGCATTTATTTTAAAACAAATTTTAAATGACAGGGATTCATAAACTATTTCAATAAAGAGCTGATTAAAATCTGGTCCATAGCAATTTCTTTGTAAGTGACATTTGATGTCTTTGTAATAGATCCATTTTGCTGAAGCAAGGGTGTAAATTACGTTCAGACTGGTGAAGAATAACAGCCTTTTCAATACTTTTTACTACAACTTTTATACCTACAGTGTATTTTAAAAACTACTTCAATTTCTTTCTTTCTTTCTTTAAATCAGGTAACAGCTTGTGTGTAGCCTTGAGATAATAATTCTGGATTTGACTGGATCTTTGCATCTAGATATCAATATTGAGCCACTTTCAATTCTAATGGACCCACCTGTAGCTAGAGGACAACTCTTCATGGATTGCCCATGCATGTGATTTTCTGAAAGCAGAGGAACTGAGTGTTCTAGACCCTCTGTGTGCATAGAACAGCCCTGGAAGATGGAGTGGTCTCCCTCTGTCTGTCTCCCTCTGTCTCCCTCTGTCTCCCTCTGTCTCCCTCTGTCTCCCTCTGTCTCCCCGTATCTCTCTGTCTCTCTGACTCTATCTCCCTCTGTCTTTCTCTGATTCTTTTGATTTGTCTTTGTCTCTCTGTCTTTCTCTCTGTCTGTATTTCTTTCTGTGTTTCTTTGTCTCTCTCTCTCTCTCTCTGGCTCCCCTTTCTTTCTCTGTCTCTTTCTGTCTCTCCTTCATTCTGTTTCTGTCTCTCTGTGTCTGTCTGCTTATCTCTATAAATCTATGTCTGTCCCTCTGTTCCTCTGTCCCATCTATTTCTCTTTCTCTTTGTCTTTCTCTCTGTGTCTCTCTTTCTCTCAGTCTCTTTGTGTGTGCACACACATGAACACACATGCATGAACAGACAGATGCACATAAAAGCCAAAGGTCAGCATTGGGTGTCTTAACCACATGCCCTCTTATGGGACAGGGTCTCTCACAAAACTTAAAGCTCATGCATTCTGCTAGGCTAGCTAGACAATGAGCTTCACAAATCTATTTGTCTCTGTCTCCTCAGAGCTGGAATTACAGAGGTGTACCACCACTGTGCCTGTCTTTTTACGCCAGCACAGAGGACTTCAATTTAGGTCCTATCATGGATTACACATTAAACACTTTAGTAATGTCATATCATTTCACCTCTAGAGTTTTTCTCATATAAAACAACCCAATGTATATACAGGAACTGTGGACAAAGCCATTGCTTTCTTCATTAGACAACAACTGTACTTCTGAGGTACACTCTGAGGAGCTCTAATTGGCTGTCTTCACTTCATACTGTTAGGTCTCAATGAATCAGCATAAAAGACTTTTAAGAGTCTGGCTTCTACTACTGTTGTAAGCAAGAAAATTGGTTTATCTTCTATCCAGAAGCTTCCCGCTTTTTGTTGGATGCCTTGAAAGTGATGGGATAACTTATTAGCTTGAAAAATCTCATCCATCTCACTTCCCCCCAAACCGTGCATTTTTGAACTAGCTTTTAAAGACCTGATTTAATTTATATGAACAGAGACACCATAAAGACAATTCTGCTGGTTAAATATGAGAAATCCAATGAAGTTCTAAATGAATATATTATTGTTAAGTATGAACATGTAGTCAGGCAACTGAGCTGGCCCATTATTTTCCAATCCCTATGTAGTTTAAATTGGAGTTTCTATGATTAAAACAAAAAGAAAAATGATTAGCTTGGGCCTTTCAACTTATGGTTCGGAAAACCAAGTCTGTTAATTCAGTTTAGAGTAAAAGTGGGAAATCTACATCAATCCTACTGAATCAAGTTAATAGACTTATTTAATTTTCAATGGCATGCTTTATGGAAGGACCATAGGCATGACAAGGCAGTCAATGGACCGGCTCTGTACCTGGTACCTGAAGATGCACACTATCCTCCTAGTCTGTGGCTCATCAGTTGTGTTTGGGCATCAATAAGATGAAGGTGATACTATGTTCATAGCAGCCTTATTTATAATAGCCAGAAGCTAGAAAGAACCCAGATGCCCCTCAACAGAGGAATGGATACAGAAAATGTGGTACATTTACACAATGGAGTACTACTCAGCTATTAAAAATAATGAATTTATGAAATTCCTAGGCAAATGGTTGGACCTGGAGGCCATCATCCTGAGTGAGGTAACACAATCACAAAAGAACTCAAATGATATGTACTCACTGATCAGTGGATATTAGCCCAGAAACTTAGTATACCCGAGATATAAGATACAATTTGCAAAATACATGTAACTGAAGAAGAATGAAGACCAAAGTGTGGACACTTTGTCCCTTCTTATATTTGGGAACAAAGCACCCATGGAAGGAGTTACAGAGACAAAGTTTAGAGCTGAAACAAAAGGATGGACCATCTAGAGACTGCCATATCCGGGATCCATCTCATAATCAGCCTCTAAATAATGACACTATTGCATACACTAGCAAGAGTTTGCTGAAAGGACCCTGATAGAGTTGTCTCTTGTGAGACTAGGCCAGGGCCTAGCAAACACATAAGTGGATGCTCACAGTCAGCTAATAGGTGGATCACAGGGCCCCCAATGGAGGAGCTAGAGAAAGTATCCAAGGAGCTAAAGAGATCTGCAACCCTGTAAGTGCAATAACATTATGAACTAACCAGTACCCCAGAGCTCTTGACTCTAGCTGCATATGTATCAAAAGATGGCCTAGTCGGCCATCACTGGAAAGAGAGGCCCATTGGACATGCAAACTTTATATGCCCCAGTACAGGGGAACACCAGGGCCAAAAAGTGGGAATGGTTGGGTAGGGGATTGGAGGGGAGGGTATGGGGGACTTTTGGGATAGCATTGGAAATGTAATTGAGGAAAATACCTAATAAAAAATATTAAAAAAAGAGAACAAAGGAAGGACAAATTATGCTCTTATATATAAACACCAATCAATCCTACTGTCTAAGAAGTTACAGGTACTGTGGGGTAATTATGGATCATATAAATGTGGGCATACAGTCAGGTTGCCTTTCCATCTACTAAGCAGCATTGCTATTAAAGTGTTGCTGATATTGTTTTTCTTTAAAAAAAAAAAGATGAAGGTGATAGTGTGCACTCACTCTTATTTTCCCCCAGCAACCTAGGAACTAACTGCAAACAGTTCTGTAGAAACTAAGTTTTCTCGGGAGTAAAATGAATGCAAACAATAAACTCAAAGATGTAACTGAACTCAACAAAGTTGAGCCCAAGGTCCTGGGGTAGGACATCACTGGGCCAGGTCATGTAGGGTAGGATGTCACTGGGCCAGGTCATGTAGGGTAAGATGTCACTGGGCCAGGTCATGTAGGGTAGGATGTCACTGGACTAGGTCATGTAGGGTAGGATGTCACTAGGCCAGGTCATGTAGGGTAAGATGTCACTGGACTAGGTCATGTAGGGTAGGATGTCACTGGGCCAGGTCATGTAGGGTAGGATGTCACTAGGCCAGGTCATGTAGGGTAGGATGTCACTGGGCCAGGTCATGTAGGGTAGGATGTCACTGGGCCAGGTCATGTAGGGTAGGATGTCACTGGGCCAGGTCATGTAGGGTAGGATGTCACTGGGCCAGGTCATGTAGGGTAGGATGTCACTGGGCCAGGTCATGTAGGGTAGGATGTCACTGGGCCAGGTCATGTAGGGTAGGATGTCACTGGGTTAGGTCATGTAGAAAGGAGAATCTCAGAGAGAATCTGTGAGCTCTAAACTAAACGAAAAGTCCAGGTAAGAATGGCCGTGGTACGTCCACTGCCTAGTCACTTACTGTAATCAGAACATTCGACAAATGCTCCCATGGACCTTCATTTCCATGCAGATGATCCTCCCACTGCTTTATAAACCTTTCCTCCTTTCCTTCACACTCCTTTTCAGTGCCACGATCTCTCTTGCTCTTAAAGTGGATGAAATTTCAAGTGTCCTTCCTTTGCTTTCAGGCAGGAAGCAGTTTTTTCTTTTCCTGCTTCTCCTTCTAATTTTGGGACAAGGTGCCCCATGAAGGCCTTTATTTATACACATTTAGACCATCTCTCTCTAAACAACAAAATAAATTTCACTCTGGCACTTGCTCTCAATAGCATCTTTGACCTACCGTTCTCCCTGCATCTGCAGAGGAGGGGACCCTTATATTCCCCCACCTCTGGGTCTCCCTTTGGGGACCTTGAAGGAGTTCAGATTTCATTTCTCACCAGAGTGAACATAGTTACCCACCCCTAGCTTTCTGCCTGTTTTTGTTTTCAGTCTATTCACAAGGGAAACAAACAAAAAGAAAACATCTGGCTGCCAATAGATGTTGTGATCCACTAAATATCTCCACAACATATTTTTTTTCTAAGTAAGAGGTGTGGCTAGGATGAGTCATAGAATCCATCACCATGCCCTCTCCTCACTTGTCTGTTGTCCACATCAAGAAACTCATGGATTCAACCTTGCCAGAAAAGACTTGTCCACTAAATAAGACCAATCAATCAATTACATACAAGAAGCATGCTTTCTTTTCTTTTTTCCTCCTTTCCTTTTTTTTTGTTTTGCTTTGTTATTCAACATTAAAGTCTCATGTTTCTCCTTGATGCAAAGAGGAACAATAATTGCCAGACCTTAAGCATCCTTCCCAGGAACATCTAAAAGAAAGGCATAAAAATATTCCATTTGGCAGAGAAACACTCTTATTCCCATGGAAAAGAAAAAATAAAATAAGAAACCGAGATTAGTGCTCATCCGAGGGCCATGTGGGTCCCAAAGGGACTTTACAGCAAGGATGTGTTTCCTGTGATCTCAGGGTGACCACTGTTCAACTGGCTCAGTCAGCAAACAGGGGCAAGTCAGATTTCACAGGGTGATCTGTCCAGAAAGAAAACTTGGCTGAACATGTTGAAAACATGGTCCAGCTGGTGCCTCGCTGTATGTGGGGAGCAAATCCCACCTCCAGGGTACTAAACACACACCCTCTGGGCTCTAGGCCAGTGATGACTACCAGCAGCCCAGGCAGGCAGGCAGAGCAGGCAAGCAGGGAAGGTTGAGAGGGAGTGACCATTGTGAATGAGGTGATAACATTGGCCAGAGTGGGAGGGAAGCAGTGTGCCAAGGCTTGCTTGGGGTCAGTGCATGCGGGTCTGTAAATCTCCTTCATGGATCATTAGTGCTGAAAGGAGTCTCTGGGGGTCATCCAGAGGATTCCTCTGCTTCCCTGGGTCACTTCAACAAATGGCTTTCCTTCCAGGTCTGATAGATTTTTCAAGAAAGAACACGCCTGAATTTTCTCTTCTCTTTCATGTCTCCATTTTTCCCTTACACTCATTCTGCCCTTCCTTCCTATGTATCTTCTTTCCTACTTTTCTTGGTTTCTTCCTACCTTCTAAATTTTCCATTTCCTTCTTAAGTGGTGGTATACTTTACCAATCGAGTCAATAAGGCAAAAAGTTCAAAAAGTGAGTAAAAGCACCAGGTTTGATCTTTGTACAGGGCATGTCAGTGTGTGGGAGTGGAAACCAACTCTCTTGCAAAATATGCAAAAGAGACAGAGAGAACGTATGAATATGTATGAGGCCATCCTGGCAAAGCAAAACATTTTTTATTCAACAACATCTACTTGAGGATCTTCTGTCTACAAAGTGTCTGTATGTACTGGGAAGATCAGTGTGTATTTGTACATGTGTATATGTGCTGGACATACTTACGTGTGTATACCAATGTATGTGCATATATGTGTGCACACATAGATATAAACATGTTTCTGTATCATGGGTTGCATGGATGGACACACATGCATAAGTGTGTGGTGTGTGGCAGTCAAGATAGTCATATGACAACAGAAACAGTAAAGCACTCTGGTAGCAGCAAAGCCCTCCATCAACAGGGCACAGATAAGTTATTTCGAACAACATCATTTAAAGTCACATATAGCCCATCCACTGGTGTTTTCTTTTAAGCCTCTATGTATGATCTTACACATTTTGTCAGTTTCATTAAAATGCCTTATGAACATTTGTTGTCTTTTAATCTAAATAACAGCAGGGATAAATGATGATACCACCTTGGGAATGCCTTTCCCTGCACTCTGCTCGGATAACTAGAATCTATTTATAGAAGACTAAAGACATCCAACCCATTTCCCAGGTACATTTTGATACCCCCTACCACTGCAGGAGTTTGAGTGAAGGTCACTGCTTGTCGAAACTTGTTTTCCGTGGCAGAAGGTTTACATGGAAACGGCATGCCATTAAACTAGCTCATGTGATTACATGTGGCTTCTAAACAATGCTGGATAGGAACTGGGTGAAGGTGTCTCGTTCTCAAATGCTTTCTCTTGCTGGCAGCAGCTGCTGACATTCTCAGTTCACACTGCTGAAGCCCTGGGCTGAACTCCACATGCATGCCCTGCCACAGTGTACATGTTTTCAATCAGTTCTACAAGGCTGCGCTTCTCTCCATGTCAAAACCCACACACAGTCTCATGAGGAATGAAGATGCCTAAGCCATAACGCTGAGTTGTAGGACCTAATACCCATGTAATGACGGGATTGGTTGCAGGGCACATTTGGAAATAATCTTCAGCCTTTGGGATTAAGACCAAGGGCAGGAAATAATAAAACTGTGTGAAACTATACCACCTCCTCCTTCTGCTCCCAGCAGTCTGCACTATGGGTTAAGAGTATCTGTGTTCTACAGGAGTCAAGGAAATGTTAAGCAATTCCCAATGACAGTGGAACATACAGTTAACCATGGGTGAGCATCCCACAGAAAGCAATGGAGATGACAGTGGACAAGGGAGGGTAGGCCCCAACTGATATGCAGATGTTGGAGGTCTGTAAACATCTCATCAGACAAATGGACAAGGGAAATGCTTTCCGAAGTAGCATGCACTCAACCCAGGGAACTCAATGACACATGGGTTTTATGGAGCCAAGGAACTCAGAAACGTTTGTCAAAGGGTTGGACACTGTGGTGGATATGGATAACATCTGTGACTCGGCTTAGTGGGCTGAACGCAGTGGAGCTGGCCCATCTGCTGGCATTTTTCACAGATACTGACTCTGCCAGAGTGTCCTCCAGTAGGGGAAGTGCCCAGTGGGTCAGGGGCCACCTATCCAGCTAGCTCTACAGTGCTAAAGAGGAAAAGAAGGAGGGAGGGAAAGAAGGAGAGTGAGAGGGGGATCAGGACCTCCATAATCTTTCCCATGCCTGCCTTAAGCCTGAAGGTCTCCTTGCTTTACCCATCCATGCAGAGATTTGTATTTCTGTTGTCATCCTTCTGGGCCACCACCCATTTGTCTCTCCAACTCCTCTGGCAACCACGGTCAACCACAGCACTGGCTAGTGATTCTACTTGACCATATATATACCTGTGATTCCTGCATGGACTTATGTATATAATGTACATTTTCTCATGACCTTCTCATTGGCAAATATACCCTCCTGGGTGGTACATACAAGTAGCTAATTATCAGCATGCAAAGGTCCAATTTGATCCCAAGGTACAAGGGACACAGAAGAAATGAAAGGTGTCGTAGAAGAGAGATGGCAAGCGAGTCACTGAAGGTACAGGGGCAATCTATATACAGACTGTCCCAAGCACTCTTGATCATGTACTGTTTAAGTTGCAGTCTGTCACAGGACAGTTGACTTACAGTAAACCAATTTCTTCACACAGAATGCCCTCTTGGCCACTTTTACCTCCAGCCTAACCATTTTTCTTGATGGTGAATGTTCTTGTAAAAGACTTATAAACACATCAAAAGGTTGTTGCTGAGTTTGGCAAAACAGCAAAGCATGGCTGTATTTTCTCCTTTATGTCCAAAGGCATCCTAAAGTGTTTTAAAGCAAAATGGAGGACAGCCTTGATGTGCTAAGAGTCCCAGTAAAGAACAGGTCAGTGAGCTGGTCAGACCATTAGCTAGAGTTGAATGAGCGGCTCTTAAACACATCCCTGATAGCAAAGCATCAGTCACGAAGCAGCATCTAGAAGCAGGAGTTTAGCCTAAATACTTATCACCAGCCAGACTGCAGGAGACACTCAAAGAGTCACTTCCAACTTCACATGGGTAGAGTTAGATAGCGATTCACGGCTTCCGATACCTTCTGGTTCTAACTTCACAGGCTTAGAACGTTTTAAGCTTTAATTTTAAAGTTACTGGTATCCCTTCATTGATGGAAACAGGGTTTGGGAAATCTGCCTTACTCAAGAGAGGAAGTACAACAAATGAAAGACTACAGGTCCAGAAATAATCAGATGAGAGGTGGGAACTGTCCATCATTGCAGCTGGTCTGGCTTCACTCAGTTTCTTAATCTCCTTTTTTAACACCAGTCTCTGCATTTGTAAATTGAGAGTAATAGCTAAAAGGTTATTATGAGAATTGCCTGTGCACACTCACATGTGTGGTGTGTGTGTGTGTGTGTGTGTGTGTGTGTGTGTGTGTGTGTGTGTGTGGTGTGTGTGTGTTTCAGGTCAAAGATAAATAACAGGTTTCTTACTCAGTCGTTTTCTTAATCTTTGAAACAGGGTCTCCCATTTAAACCTGGAACTAACTTATTAGTCAAGGCTGGTTGACTAGTGAGTTTCAAGGACTTTTTTTCTGTCTTCCCAGCACTGGGATTACAGATCTTCCCACAACTGACTTGTTATATAGGTTCTAAACGATTGATCCTGGCTCAGTAAACACTGATCCAGATTCATCTCCCAGGCACCCCTCACCCCCACTGTCTTGTTTGGCACTACTCCTCCACATGGCAGAAAAATACGGCTCACACTCAGTAAAAGCTATCCTAATTGCTAGCACTCTCCCTTCCTTTCATTTTTCCTCAAGAACCTTTTTTGATTTTACAGTACTGGGGTCAAACCCAGGGACTTGCATATGCTTGGCAAAGTCTCCACCAAAGAACCACACCCCCCCTCATCCAAGAGAATTTTAACAGGTGTATCTTCCAAGTCCTGCTGGACAATAACCATTGACACTTACGTTCTTCTCTGTGACCTCATGTTCTTTGTTATCACCCATAGTCCAGGTTAGGATCTTGTGTCTGGTTTACAACTTCCTACACAGCTTTTATCAATCCTCCTTTCTGCAGTCTATGTATGTAGTACTGTAGTAATGTAGATCTATCATGTAATATAGATATGATGCCATGTGACAGCCTTGTCATACTGTTCATGACATTTCTCAAACATAATATATGTCATGTCATTCTTTTGCTCATAAAACTTCAATTCTCCCTTCTACCATACAACATCAATATTGACTTCTAATTGCAGCCCCAATGCAATGATTTGGACCAACTATCCCTATTCCTGTAAGCAACTGGAAAAGCAGACTGAAGAGAACAGTGACCATAGAGTGTTGGCAAGCTGCCTACAAAGAAATAGCATAAGGTTCAAGAAAAGCAATTAAAATAAGAATGTAAGATTCTCTGTAAGCCCAGTCTACTCCCTGATATTTGCTGGATTCTAGCAGGGAGAATCCCAGGTAAAGCAAGGGAGATAGAGGCTGCCTTTCAGAGAGCTGAGGCTGTTGGAGTTTGCAGAGCAGTGTACAGCATGGATAGCAACTGTGCAGGGGTGTGCCACCATCCAGAAGCAACACAAAGGCTCTTGCCATGCTTGTTTGATGAACACCACACACACAGTGAGACTCAGAAATGCTGGTGAAGAGCAGACCCTGGAACAAAGGAAACGTCTGGAAGCCCGGTGTTTTCTAACTGACACAGCTTGGGGAAGTTTGTGTTCAGAGAAGCAGGGCAGAGAAACTGTGTGGAACACTACGCCTTTGGAAGAAAGCCAAGAAAGACACACTTCAAGAGTACACTGGAAAGCCAGCCGAAGACACACCCAAAAAGGCTTCAGAGTAAAGGGTAAGAATAAAAGGCTAACACAGATGACACAAGTGCTTCGTAAAATTCTACTCCGTAGAAGAAGAAAACAGAAGCTAGACATTTAACACAGAAATTATGAGGTCTAGAAACTAATCAAACAAGGATTTAAAGAAACTTACATTGATACTGCCTGTCACTGGGAAATAGAAGCAGCATGCATTAAAGGAAGGTGACAGCAATTCTTAGAGTGGAAATTCACATGAGAAAGGACCAGGTCAGTAATGTAAGCCCACCGAGCATGAACAGCTACTTTGTTTGCTATTTTTAAGGGATATACTTTACTTAATGACAAAACAATAATAAAACATTGAATGGATCAACATATAAGAATAAGTGAAATTGATAGACAAGAGGAGAAGGGCATATTTGTGAAACTAGATGAATACTATTTTAAATTCTTACATTAATGATGACATTGTATAGTGTTATGTTAATGTAGATTATGGTAAGCTACCGGTGTGGGATGTGACCACCATTGCAGGTCTCTCTTGGTAACCTTCTCCAATGATGGAAGTATATTTGAACAATGCAGTGTGGTAGCCCTTAACCACATGGGGCTTAATGAGCACCTGTTATGAGGGAGTGTGAGACCAGGACATAACTAAGACAATGTGGGTAATAGCTAGTACTCTATGCAACCTAGCCTACAATAACTACTGAAAACCAAACAGCATTAAGTAAAGTGCTTACGACACATTAGCTAATAAACTGTCAAAGGACATAAAAATAAATAGTAAACTAATCAAGCTATCCCAAGAAAGAGAAAAATAACAGGAAACAATGAACATAAGGGTAGAATGCTAATCAAATTGTGTCTATGGTTCTATAAATATAAATGAATTGGGTGATTCATGACAAGGCAGACCTGCTAGATTACAAGAAACATCAAGACCCGATTGAACTGGCTACCATTGTAGGAGTAGACACTAGAAACAAATATTGAAAGAAGAAAAAAAATAAAACTTAGAAAACAACAAGTAGAATGCTGGGACATGGAGATAGGTCAGTGGGTAAAGTGCTTGTGACACGTGTGTGGGTACTCTTGCTCAATCCCCAGAGCAACAATAAAAGGTTAAACACGGTGGAACACAGCAGTGATCCTAGGGCTAGAAGACAGAGACAGGAGGGTCCCAGCCTTACCTAGTAGGCTACAAGTTTCAGTTTCTAGTTAAAGGCCCCGTCTATAAATACATACATATATACATACATACATACATACATACATACATACATACATACATACAATGCCCGAGGCGTAACACTGGAGTTTGATGATGTATGGTGTCCACATGCATGTGCACTTGCACACACGTGAGTACTTACACAATACACATCTCTCTCACACACACCCTTCATATACAAAGTAACCAGGAATGAGCTGGAGATCGCATGTGCTGTTCCTATAAAGGAGCTGATTTAGTTGCCAGTATCCATACCAAGTGACTCACAGTCATCTGTAATTCAGCTTCAGGGGGTCTGATGCCCTCATCTAGATTCTGTAGGTCCTACACTCACATGCTTACAGGCACACGTGCACACACACACAGACACACATGCACGCACACACAAATAATTAAAATAAAAATGTTTAAATAAAATAAAAAAGAAGAATTTTAAATAATAACAAAGGAATGACTCAGGAGAATTTGGCAAAACTACAAATGGAAATACACCTTCTTACAAGACCACATGGAAAACTCACCACCGTGGACCATCTGGTGCACAATAAAATATGTCTCTATAAATTTAAAAGGATTGAAACCAGAGTATGTTTTCTGACCACAAAGGTATTAAATTAGAAATCAAAACCAGAAAGCTATCTGCCAACTCCACAGATCCTTGGGAACTAAGCTGCATGCTCTAAAATAACCACACAACAAGGGAGAAACCAGGAGGAAAATCTAAAAATATTTTGAATTGATAAAAATGAAAATATGTCAGAATTCATTAGATGATACAAGCAAAATGCTTAGAATATCTGAATGTATGCTTCTGACTTTCTGTGGTCCACTTTACACTCTGAAAAAAACTCATCAACAACTATGAGAGGCTTCGTCGTCCTTCTGTCAGATTTTACTCTGTTGAGAATCAAAATTGAGAGCTTAAGATGTGTTAATGAATGTGAGGTTAAAATAACAAGCCCAGTGTTGATTAATATAACTTAAATTTTTACAAACCTATTTATATCTTCCTATGGCTTCATGAGAATGCTATTGACTTGCTTTTTATACATCTCTTTAATCTTGCTTGTTAAACCATCTCCCAGTTATCACCTCTGTGCAGCCTCCAAGCTATTGAGTAGAGTATTTGGGTTGAAATATGTGAAGAACATCCAGTCTCCTACAAACTCCTCATAGGAAAGGTTTGGTGTAGCCTAACCTTTAGCTGTAGATAGTAGGTAGCCATGACACTGAGTTCAGCTTATTCAAACTATTTGCAATGAAATATGTAGCTATATCAATAAATCTATTCGTCTGCTCTGTGCTTTATGCTCACAGGTAATCTCGGAAGATGACGCAGTCATTTGGATATTTGAGGTTCATGAGATCGATCTATGATTTGGAATGCGGATCCATACCACAATCACATCTATGAAATGGGTACCATCAAAGACCTCAGAAAGGAGAGGAAAGTTCAAATATATCAGAGCAGATTTCCTACATTCTCATCTTCTGCAATTCTAATTGTCATGACTTGGAAATATATCTCAATGGTAGAATGCCTGCCAAGCAGACACAAGGCCCTAGGTTTGATTTCCAGAACAATACAATAAAATTCAATTTTTTTTTCCATTTGAAAATTCAAGTGTCATCATTAGCAATGCAAACGTCAGCTTATTCCTTGAAGTGACAACTCCTCATTTGACCGTGAGCAAAGTCACTGCCGGCTATGCCAATATGTGCCCCTGCCACAGGAGAGATGAGGGTTTAGTGGGGAAAGGCAGCCAGGTCTCCTCACAACCCAGTCTTGCAGTAGTGTTCCTCATTTCACCATAAGGAATGACAAAATGACAAGAACTCAAGAACAAAGCAATCAGGCCCGAGGAGCCTCGTCTTACCAGAGGAGACCTGTGGGCCGTAAACAAGCCCAAGAAAAGGCTTCAACACTAACTTTCCATGCTATTAGAATAAGTTGGCACGCAGCTGCCCTCCACTACAGTACCTGTCAGTTCAGGGAAAGAGATGTAGAGCAACAGAAATCTCAGTAAATATCAACAGGAGTGAAGAATGGAGTGCCACTTAATGGTGCGGGATGCAAAGCAAACACGGTTTTAGATATAGCTCAGCACTCATGTCCCGAGATATTTAGCTGACTTTGGCATTCACAACAGTTGTCTTTATAATTGGCCCAAACTGAAAGCAGAGTGGATGTTCCATTGATAGGTAAATAGGGAAGCCAGCCTTGGTATAATCTTAATCATGGAGTTGTTCAATGATAAATGGAGAACCTTTGCCAAGCCAACCAAAGGCAGGGCTGGACATTTATGCTTTCTGCTGAGTGAACGAAGCCAGTGCCAAAGGCTCCATGCTCCGTGTCTCCATCTGTAGGGCACTCCAGCAGGGATGAAACTACAGGGACAGGCAGCCCAGCACTGGGTGCCCAGCAGCCACAGGGAGCTTTTGTTATGGGAGTGCAGCTATACCACACTGTAATGGTGGACCCACAACAATGTGCAATTAAATGGTAGAAATCATTGACTTGAGTAATTTGGAAATGGTTGACATCTTTTCTTTTAAATGCAATGAATCCATGCAAAGCACGTTCTGTAGGTGGCTGCCCCCTAAAGGAAGTGCCCAGTAACCCTTCTAAAGCTTTGATGCACAAATATGGACAGTTCCTGACCCACCTGCTTATAACCATTCACCTTCAGGGGTGAGGAGCTGTACCTACTCAGTAGTGACTCCAGTCCAGGATTTGAACTTTGATTTGTTTTCTGTTCCTTGGAACCTTCTCTTGCTATGTATCCCATGCTAGCTTTGAACCCATGACCTTCCTGTCTTAGCCTCCCCAGCAGTAGTATGCACTCCATGCTGTGCCTGAGATTGCAAGCTCTGACTTTTTCCCAGGTCAGGGATAAATGTCATGATATTCTCTGGAGAGACCAAGTAGCAGCCTTAAGGTATGCCTACATCAGCCAGAGATCCTGGTGGGATAGGGTACAACCATATGCACTGTGCCATATGCTAAACTTTGACATTTGAAAGGCTGGGGCACTAAATGTGTTCCTGATTCAATGGCATTATCAATTCATGTTTGCTTTATCAAGAGGTAATCCTCCTATAAGCCAAGGACTTTCTAAGTCACTTAGATAAAATAATAGTCATTGTATGCAGGGGTGTGTGTGTGGGAAGGGCAGGGTAGCTGGATGAATGGAGGGAGTATGGGGGTTGGTTTGTGGGAGTAGGTGGGGTGGGGGGCTTGTGGAGGGTGAATGTGTGAGGTGGGAAGGTTGGGGTGGGTGTTTGTGTGAGAGGTATGTTTCTGTAGGTGTGGGTATGAGTGTGTGTGTTTCTATATGTAGGTGTGTGTATGCGTGTGCGTGCATGCGTGTATGTGTGTGCAGGTATCTATGTGGGGGAACATGCGCACGTGCACACACACACACACACACACACACACACACACACACACACACACAGTTTTAGGCACAGAAGCTTGCCTTATCTGAGACTGCCTCCAGGGCTGGGTGATTTGTAGCTATAAATTCCCGATGCTCTCCCACTGATGGAAGACAGGTTTCTTTGGACTCTGTAGCCTCAGTCCTTCCATGTGAGACCCAGGATATAGTTCCTCACAGCCCCAGGATATAGTTCCTCACAGCCCCAGGATATAGTTCCTCACAGCCCCAGGATATAGTTCCTCACAGCCCCAGGATATAGTTCCTCACAGCCCCAGGATATAGTTCCTCACAGCCCCACCTGTGGCTGTTCCTCTTCCCCTATGCACTACTTCTCTTGATACCTCCCTAATACTTCTCCTGTCCACCTTCTACATATCAAATCTCCCATATGGGCTAGAGAGATGGCTCAGTGGTTAGGAGCACTCACTGCTCTTCCAGAGGTCCTGAGTTCAATTCCCAGCAACTACATGGTGGCTCACAACCATCTGTAGTGGGATCTGATGCCCTCTTCTGGTGCGTCTGAAGACAGCTACAGTGTACTCACACAAATAAATCTTAAAAAAATAAAGTCTGCCTTGCAGGGGACCCAAGAGTGATCTTGTTCGTATTTCTCTATGTAGAATAAGGATAAGCTAAATGAAACAAAGCCTAAGTATGTGGCATCTAAACCCTTTAAAAATAACACTAAGTCCCTCTTGGGTATTTACAGTCATTGTGAATCCTAAGCAGAGGACAGCCCCAAGTCAGGAAGATGCCAAAGCCCACTCATCAGTAGATGGTATAGAGATCTGACCTCTCTGCACCTATAACATTCATCACACATCAGCAACACACACAAACACACACAAATGAAATAAACCACTGTATGTACAGACACACGAGCATCCCATTCACTTTTGTTCCAAAGTAGTAGCTACAGAACTAAGAGTATATACAATATAGAGGTATCTCAGCTGCAAAGTACCATAATGAGTATGTCCTTTGGAACCTGAACATTCCATGCTTTGTGGGAAGTGACAGATTATCTAGAACTTTCTTCTTCTGAGCCTGGTTGTCACAGTCACAGCCACTCACAAAACATAGTAAGAGCATACAGAGAGGGACAAGAGAGGGATGAGCAAAATCCTTGAAGAAGTGAGGAGAACTCTATGGATAAGATTTATTTACCAACCACGGAGCTTCAGTAGCAAACAATCCAAAGCCCCAGAATTAGCACCACCACAATTCAGAAAATATGAAAGGACACATTTGTTTCCCACATTAGGAAACTGAAAAGGCAGGAAAAGTCCTGACAAGGGAGGTCACTTTCAACACAACGCAATTCGCTGAGCTTTGTATTATTATTGTGCATTTCTGGCTAAGCATGAATCATGCTGTCCGTGTCACAGGACCACTTCAAAGCCGTGTGCTTACCTCAGCAGCCTCAGACGCCTTGCAAGGATCACAGCAGTCCAAACTCTTGCAGGACACACAAAGCCAACTGTGTTTTCTTACGTGAGGCGTTTATCCCCCGTGACCACTGGCAGCGTTTCATCAGCCTCACTCTTTGGGGGACTCGGGCTCCTATTAAGCATTAAATGACCCTTACTTTGGGATCCAGGCAGGCTATTTTCTTGTGAACAATACAGAAAAAGAAGCGAATACTGCAAAATTTGCCCAGCACAGCCTTTCACAAAGCTTCCCTTTCTTCTTAAAAATAACAGTTTTCACCTCGTTTTGTACTTGAAGGCCATTTGCCTGAAATACAGGATGTAGACTTAATGATCTAGTTTCTCAAAATAAACACAGGGGGCATAACAACATTCCAGGTACTTATACAAAGGGGAAAACCATCCACAAACAGACACACAAAAGTCATGAAAACGCCATTGAAGGGATATAAACTGATTGTAAAGAAGAAATGCAAGTCCAGGAGTGTTCTTCTACTTGACACGCCCGGGAGGAAAAGCAGCCTTTCCAAAACATGGCGGCCAAAGGCAGCTTTATTTCATAATCACAGGTCACACATAAAAAAGACTAATTAGAAAAGTCCACAAGACAGGAGCTGGTCATGACACCAGTTGTAGTATGCTGGGAACAGGAAGTCTGGGTCTCTCCTCCCTCTGAGACTCAGCCATTGCTCTTTGCCCAAGGTCTTAAAGGTCTCAGCTAGCACTTGCACAGCCTCTGTGAAATAGCACCAGTAAAAACACTTTGCAGAATCAACTGGGACCGCCAGCCTGCCTCTCCATGTTAAGAGGTGTCAAGAGAGTGTTGTTGAGAATGGACTGTAGCCAGAAAGAGTCTTACAGGGCAACAGGGAAGTACGAACCACAGAGAGGTCAGGCTTATACTCTTTAGGCTTAGCTAAAGTCCTTCCTGTAGAATGAAGAAAAGTCCTCCCATCATCATGAAACCATGGTGATCTCTCCTTCTCACTGCTTCAGAATGGATTGCCTGAAACACTTCTTCTTATTTATTTATTTATTTATTTATTATTTTACATCCTGATGACTACTGGATCCACTGTTTGCTTGTGGATGTCTGTATCTCTCTGAGTCGGCTGCTGGGTAGATCCTCTCAGAGGACAACATGCTCCTGTCAGCAAGCATAATAGAGCATCATTAGTTAGTGTAAGGGATTGGTGCTTGCCCATAGGATGGGTCTCAATTTGGGCCAGTTATGGCTGATCATTTCCTCAGTCTTTGCTCCATCCCTCTTGCCTGCATTTCTTGTACACAGGATAAATTCTGGATTGAAAGTTGTGTGGGTGAATTGGTGTCTCTATCACTCCACTGGGGTTTCTGTTTGTCTACAAGAGGAGGCCTTTTCAGGTTCCGTATTCCCAGTGCAGTGAGTCACAGGTAAGGTGACCTCCATTGATTCTTACATACCTCCCTTACACCAGGTCTCTGTCTGGTCCTGGAGATCCATTCACTTCCCCACCACCATCACTTGGAGATTTCTATTTACTCTCATGGCCATCTCTCCTGTTCCTCCCTACATCTGATCCTGAACACCCCCATTCCCCTCCCCAAGAATGGTTTCTTCCACCCAGTTCCCTCCCTCCATCTGTCTCTTATGACTATTTTCTTCCTTCTTCTAAGTGAGATTCAAGCATCCTCACTTGTGTTTTCTTTCTTTTTTAGCTTCCTTGTGTCTGTGGAGTGCAGCACGGGTATCCTGTATTTTATGGTTAATATCCACTTATAAGTGAGAATATACAATACATGTCCTTTAGGGTTGGGTTACCTCACTCAGAATGATATTGCCAAGTTCTACCCATTTGGCTACAAAATTCATTATGTCTTTGTTTTTAATTTCTGATTCATATTGCACTATGTCAACATACTACTGTTTTCTCTATCCGTTCTTCAGTGAGGGACATCTAGGTTGTTTCCAGTTTCTTTGAGATTCAAGGGTTGTGAATTCTGTTTAGCTCCTGCCTCACCCACTCCAGTGAAGCCTGCTTGACAAGCCAAAAGGCCTGGAAGCACTCACGATGCAAAGAGTTTCAAGGAAACTCAACCTCCTGGAACCTTGGCATTCTCATAACCCGTATACTCATACCCTATCCCCGCGTTAGTCTGGTGTATGGATCCACGTGTTCTCTTTCAGTACTGTTTTATTATAAGTGCCTTTAAAGATTGAATTTTAACATAGGTATGCCTCCACCAGTGTTCCAAAGCCCTAAAATGAGCTTGGAATTCAGTAGGAATTCAGTGAGAAGGTTACCCATTCAGTAACATTCAAATTTACTTCTAGTAGAGTTGGTGAAACTAATTAGGCATTACAAAGAACGTAGCTAGAATACCTCAGGCCTAGTCTGCAGAGTGATTACTTAGGACAGTAGCCAGTCTCACTCAAAACAAGGGAATACACAATGGCCTAGTGAATAGGTAGATTTACCATGAAAGAGTTAGGGAATCCCCCTGAGACAGGTTTTTTCACTAGACCCAAAGAAACAGCATAAATCAGGCATTTACTAAGAACCCCTGGTGGTGGGCTTAACAATAGACTATCATTACACCTGGCTCCCTTCTTAGTGGTAAGCCTTCTTAGGGTATGGTCCCCACCATCTTTTGATGTATACATTCCTTTTGTATTGTGTCACTATAACTCGGTGGATGTATCTCGCCTGGTTTCTTGTTATTCTTCTGTATAAAAAGTTTGATGCTCGACTTGAAAAATTACACTCAGATTCTACACACTCTCTCCACTCTCTCTTGTCACTTTTGTCATTCGCCAACTCCTTTGCCCACCTGCAAGGAGACCCATTCCACGCAGATAGGAGACCCAAGAAAGGGGTTAGTCTGCAGCAAGCTCCCATTTTTTAATTGGGCTATTTGGTTTGTTGGTGTCTAATTTCTTGAGTTCTTTGTAAATTTTGGATATGAACCCTCTACCAGATGTAGGATTGGTGAAGATTCTTTCCCAATCTGTAGGCTATTTTGTCCTATTGACAGTGTCCTTTGCCTTACAGAAGCTTTACAGTTTCATGAGATCCCATTTATCCATTGTCGATATTAGTGTCTGAGCCACTGGTAGTCTGTTCAGGGAGTTGTCTCCTGTAACAATGCATTAAAGGGTATTTTCCACTTTTTCTTCTGTAATATTTAGTCTATCTGCTTTTATGTTGAAGTCCTTGATTCACTTGGACATGAGTTCTGTACAGGGAGATAAGTATGGATCTATTTTCAATCTTCTACATGTAGACATCCAGGTAGACCAGCATCATTTGTCAAAGATGCTTTTTCTTTTCTATTGTATGGTTTTGGCTTCTTTATAAAAAAAATGTCTGTAGGTGTTTTATTTCAAGGTCTTCAATTTAGTTCCATTGATCAACATGTCTGATTCTGTACCAATACTGCACAGTTTTTATCACTATTGTCCTGTAGTATAGCTTGAGGTCAGAGACTATGATTTTTCCTGAAGTTCTTTTATTGTCAGGATTATTTTGGCTATTTTGGGTTTGTTGTTGTTGTTGTTGTTGTTGTTGTTGTCGTTGTCGTTGTTGTTGTTGTTGTTGTATTTCCATATAAAGTTGAGGACTGCTCTTTCAAGGTCTATAAAATTGTGTTGGAATTTGGATGGGCATTGAATTAAATCTGGAGATTACTTTTGGTAACATGGCAATTTTCACTATGTTAACCCTACCTATTTATGACCATGGGAGATCTTTCCATCTTCTGATATCTTCTTCAACTTCTTTCTTCAGGGACTTGAAGTTCTTGTTATACAGATCTTTCACTTGCTTGGTTAAAGTTACACCAAGACATTTAATCTTATTTGTGGCTATTGTAAAAGGTGTTATTTTCCTAATTTTTTCTTGGCCAGATTATAATTTGTATAAAAGAGGGCTACTAGATTTCTTTGAGTTAATTTTGTATCTAGCTGCTTTGCTGATGTAGTTTATTAGCTAGCTGTAGGAGTTCCCTGGTAGAATTTTTAGGGTTACTTATGTATACTATCATATTATCTGCAAATAGCAATAATATTGTTTCTTCCTTTCCAAGTTGTATCACCCTGATCTCCTTTAGTGTTTTATTCCTCTAGCTAGAACTTCATATACTATATTAAACAGACAGAGAGAGTGGGCAGACTTGTCCTGGATTTTAGTGAAATTGCCTTGATTATGTTTAGGCATGTGTGTTATATCCCTGATCTCTCTAATACTTTTAGCATGAAGGGGTATTAGATTTTTGTCAAAGGCTTTTTCAGCATCTAATGAGATGATCACAGGATATTTTTTTTCAGTTTGTTTATATGGTGGATTACATTGGTGGATTTTCATGTATTGAACCATCCCTGCATCCCTGGGATGAAGCCTACTTGATTATGATAGACGATGTTCTTGAGGGTTCCTGGATTCCATTTGCAAGTATTTTATTGAGTATTTTTGTATCAATGATCACAACTGAAATCTGTCAGAAGTTCACTTTCTTTGTTGAGTCTTTGTGTGGTTTAGTTATGAGGGTGACTGTGGCTTCATAGAATCAGTGTGGCAATATGAAACACGTCTTCTTAGAGGGCATTCCTTTCTCTTCAGGTTGACAGGACATTGAGGTTGGTCCTACTATTTATCAATGTAAACTCTCCGTCTTGGGAATAATAAATATATCCATATGGAAATGCAAGATCACATTGTTTTTTTTTTTTTCCAACTGCAACAAAAATTCTTACAGAGTAAACCCTCAATTATATTTGTTTCCTTAACTACTCAGTTATGTTTGTTTTGTCATTTAGGGATAGAGTTACACTATGAAGATCAGAATGAAGTTTAGAATTCTTTATTCAGTCCATAGTAACTGCAAACTTGAACTCTCTTATTTCAGCCTCTCACAATTTGGCATCTTAAGCATGCCCTGCCTTTCCTATGTGTGTGTGTGTTTTAAAACTTAGACTTTGAAAATTTATTACTATTATTATTGTGGTTTATTTATTTATTTTTGTTTGAGAGAACAGTGTTTTTTATATGTAGTCTAGGCTGGCCTCTCACATTTTATATACCTAAGTGTCTTAGCTTGGGTTTTATCGCTGTGGTGAAACACCATGACCATGGCAGCACTTATAAGGGAAGCCTTTTAATTGGGGCTAGCTTATAGTTCAGAAGTTTAAAAAAATCCATCGTCATCATGGCAGGATACATGGTGGCATGCATGCAGACATGGTGCTACAAGAGAAGAAGCCAAGAATTCCATATCCTGATCCATAGGCAACAGGCAAAGGAAAAAAGCCAAGGGTCCTGGCTTGAGCTTCTAAAACCTCAAATACTAGCTCCAGTGACATACTTCCTCCAACAAGGCCACACCTCATAATGGTGCCACTCCCTATGAGCCTGTTGGAACCATTTTCATTCAAACCACCACACCATGCATGCCCTTAAACTTCTACTTCCCAAGTGCTGGGATTACAAGTGTGTACCACTAATTCATCCCTGACCAGCTGATAACAACATCACATGTAAGTGTCATGTACAACAGGATACATTGAAGTGTGTATACATGCATAAAAGATTAAAGCTAGCCAAATCATCGCTTCACATGATTATCATTTTGTACAATGCTGACCATCCACTTGGCATTTTTCAAGAATATGTTATCATTAACTACAGTCACCACTATCTAACTCCCCTTTTGATCAGCTTTGCTCTTTTCCATTCACTTAACCTCTGCTAACCAGCATTGTACTCCCTGCTTCTAGAAGATCAACTTTTGTAGAGCCAATGTATTGGTGAGATCATGCAGCATTTGTGAGATAAACAAATGTTCTAGAACAAAGAGAATTTGTGTGGGAATGTACATGTACATGCATATGAACATGCATGTTCTTACTGGACACAAGACATCTCATCTTTACATGAAGGAATAATGAGACTGTTTTCAGGAGCATTCTCTGTGGTGTCCATCACTAGTGAATTCTGTCTGTATGTCTGTCTGTCTGTCTGTCTTATGTGTATGTATGTATGCTATAGGTGTCTATGTGGAGGGATGAAGTTGAGGTCATATATGTCCATGATCACTTGCTGAGCCTGAAGCTCACCATCTTCAGCTGGTCCAGCATGATAGTTCCTTTCGGCCATCAACTTGACAACCTAGCATCACCTCAGAAGGGAATCTCAGAAAAAAAAAAATCTAGATTGAATTGGCCTGTAGGGGATTTTCTTAACTGAATTAAGTGAGGTAGGAAAACCTACCCTGAATGTGGATAGGACAATTCCATGGGCTGGGCCCAGGACTGAATGAACAGAGAAGAAGCTGGGCACAGACACACATGCATTCTTTACTCTCTGTCCCTGATTATGGGTGTGATTTAGCCAGCTCCCTCATACTTTGCTCTATAAACCTCTCACTAAACAGCTTTGTCAGGATATTTTATTAGAGCAACAATAAGGAAAGCCAGGTTATCTAGTCATCCAGCTGAACCTAGAGGTCCCCTACCTGGTTCTTTCCAGTGCATTTTAGAGGTGGCTACCACACTTGACCAGCTCTTCCATGAGCTTTAGGGATTTGATCTTTAGTCTCCTTATTTGTGTGACAACCCCTTATCTACAATGCTATCTCCCAATGTCCGATGTGAGGACTCTCTTGAAAATCTGTTGAAATAGACATTGAAAGTTGTCAGAGCCTGATCAGGCTTCCTCATCTTGTTCGTCTACATTGCAAGTAGAAAAGAAGTAAACAACGAAATACAAGATGGGAAATTAATGACAGAGGAGAAGAGAATATCTCAATTATGGAGAGCCGTTTTACACTAAAGTTCATATTTTAAACCTTTCTTTACAGAAGCAACAGATACTCAACAAAGAGCAGATTTATCTTAAAGCAACCTGAGGATGTGTATAAAGTTCATATATGTGTACACAAGAATGTATGATTCCTAGCAAAGGCAATCTGGCAAGACTACTTACTATATAGGCTCAGATTAGTGCCATTAGCCCTTGTGCCTATTAGTCAGAGACAAGGTGCTAACCTGGCTATGTTCTCTCTTCTTTTTTTTTTTTCCAGAACTACATACATCTGAAGAGAGTAGGCAAAATGAGTGGGCTGGGTCTCTTGGATTGTTTCCCAGTCCCTGATAGTGTGATTCACTGAACAAGTGTTTTCTTTTGCTCCAAGAGCCTAACTGGAGAGAAATATTAAGTGTGGCCTTTCCTTCAAACCACCAATGTGAACAGCTTTACTGGCTAGAAAGCCTGTGTGTCTCATGTAAGTTTGCTGCTCAATGTGAGCTAGTCTTCAGTACAAGTTCAGAGGACACGGGAATATGTTTCCTATACACAACCTCTCCTGCCTTCAAATTCAGACCTTGTGATCCCTCACAATCAACTCAACAAGATATTTATAAAATATGTGCAAGAAGGGTCCAAAGAGTGTCCTCAGTGAGCCCCTGTCCCCATCAATCAGAAGAGCTGCTTTTCTGATAACATACAAGGGTTCCAAGGGAAAAATGTTACTGAAGAGAAGGTGCTACCCCAATTATTTATGAGAACAGTGAATCTTAAAGAGGTATTGATCTTTGAAAGATCCTCTAGTTTTAAAAGCATTCTGTTTTGGCAAAGCCAGTCTTTGAATGTCAAATTTTATATTTCTGAGAAGTAAGGCGTCTGCCTTCCTAAAATGTTTAATCTCTCCTTCATTTAGAAGGATAAGCATACAAGCTTTGTCACTCTGTCTTGATTTGTTTTCCCAAACCAGTACAGAGGGGAATAGAAATGAAGTGTTAATCCCCTTAAAATTTCTCCCTCTCCCCTTGTCCTGACAGATCAACAGAATGCTGTAGCAAAACAGGAGAGTGCCAGAGCTCTCTGCTGGATCCTAGAGTAAAATGACCTCTCCAAGTCACACAGGAAGTAAGTAGTTTATACAAGTGCATGGACGTTTCCATCAGAAATAGCCACCACCACCGACACACAAATGAACACACAGTTTTTACAACACTAGCTCAATGCCCATTCACTATACAATATGTTAAATTAAACATGCAGATGACCAAAGTAGTACTTGTAAAGTATCTGTGTTTAAAACCCAAATGCAGTACAGTCGATAGAGTGCTTGCCTGTCCTGCATGAAATGCTCAATTAGATAGGCAGGACTTTAAATCAGGTGCAGTGGTGAAAATCTGTAACCCCAGCAATAAGAAGATACAGGCAGGAGGCTCAGAAGTTCAAAGCCATCCTCGGGTAAATAGAAAGTTCAAGGCAAGTTGGGCGATGTGAGATAATGTCTCAAAGGAAGAAACAAAAGGATGAGGAAGGTTGAGTGACCCAAACAGTCAAGTTATATAGGTAATGCACTTCCGCTGATTAAATTATAGGTCTGCCTAATTTTGTTCTTGTATTTAATACACGACGTAGTTGTTCATTGGTCTCTATAGCATGTAACTTTTTAATACAATGCATAATGATGCCATACAGCCAGAAATGGAACTCAGCGAGATAATATGGGAAAGAAGTCAACACAACTTTGCAAACTTCTATCTAGCCTGTTCCCTTGGTCCCTCATGCCTGAGCAATCCCTGTAGCTTCCTGAGTCCACTGCTACTTTCCTTCCCCTCCCCCATTCTCCAGTGACCTAGTTGAGCTCCCCTAAATACCACTCTGATGTCATTTCTATGCTTAAGAACAGGTCTTTTCACAACATGATAATAAAAGTTAACTTTTAAACTCAGACTCCAAATTGATGGTTTTAAACTGCTTTTCAGATTGAATTTTTTTTTAAAAAAAGAAAAAAAATGCTCTCTATATATGAGTATTCTGCCTGCAAATGTCTATATACTACCTCTATGCCTGGTGCCCGTGAAGGCCAGAAGAGGGTGTTAGATCCCCTGGGACTACAGTTACAAATGGTTGTGAGCCACCATGAGGGTATGGAGAATTAAATCCCATCTTCTGGAAGAGCAGCCTAGGCTTCGAACACATCTCACCAGGCCCAGTCAGCTCATTTTCCCAACAACTTCGTTCATTACAGCCTTGCATTCAAATTTCTTTTGTCCAAAGTCTAACTACCAGCCTTATGTATGTAGCTTTGATACGTGTTTCTGGGGGGTACTTTCCTGATGGCTGTGGCAAAGGATCAAATCCATAGATCCTTCAAGGTATTATTATTATTATTATTATTATCATTTAATCTTTTTTTATAATCCAGTTGTTATCCCCCTCCTGGTCCACCCTCTGACAGTTCCTCATCCCATTCTTCCTCCCTCATCTCCAGGAGGATGCCCTCACCCATCCCCACCCCACTAGACCTCCCCCTTCCTGAGGCCTCAAGTCTCTCGAGGGTTAGGTGGTGCTTCTCTCACTGAGGCCAGAGCAGGCAGTCCTCTGCTGTATATGTGCCGGGAGCCTCATATCAGCTGGTGTATACTGTCTAGTTGATGGTTGAGAGATCTTGGGAGTCCAGGTTAGTTGAGACTGCTCGTTTTCCTATGGGGTTGCCCACTTCCTCAGCTTCTTCTAGCCTTTCCCTAATTCAACCACAGGGGTCTCCAGTTTCTGTCCATTGGTTGGGTGTAAGCATCTGCATCTGTCTCAGTCAGCTGCTTGTTGGGCCTCTCGGGGGACAGCCATGCTAGGCTCCCGTCTGTAAGCACACCATAGCATCAGAAGTCTTGTTGAGCCTTGGAGCCTCCACTCCTTCACAGTTTCTTTAAAAGTGACTTCTTTGCTATGATTTGAATTATTTCAAATCATAGTGCCTCTTCTGAAAGGAGATGTCACTTATACATCTTCTGTAGATACTTTCTGTTCATTACCTCACTCTTTGTCACAATTGAAGAAATGGGGCTTTATTCTTATCTGACAAAGCAGTCACCTGGCCATGAAGAAAAGTTATTTGTCTGAGAAGGCACAGCCATTAAGTGGCAGTTACCACCATAAGCCTACTTGATTTGATACCCTAAATATGTTATTGTGATTTATCTGCTCCCACACTTATGTTGGGATATGTTTCTCAGTGTGATAGTGTTGAGAAGTTATATAAGCGTTAAGAATTAATCAAACAGGAGCCAGTGTGGTCCTCAGAGGACTGGAATGTCTTAAAAACAATAGAGCATCATAAACCAGGGATATTTCCTGTGGTTCATCACTTCTGCACATGCTTACTTGCTCATCTGCCTTTCTGTCAAGTTGTGGTTCTGCCCGTGTGTCTGATAAGATAGATGTTTCTGATTTTACATCTGCAGCCTCTAGAAGAGTAAGCTAAATCGACTCTTTTGCTTTATAAAACCATATAAATATTAATTGCATTGCTAAATCTGTGCATATCTGCTAGCCATATCAAATACAAATCAGATTCATTTCACATTCTTCAAAATTAAATAGTCCATAGCATTACCATCCATTATTAGGACTATTTCCCAGAACTATTTCCCAGAAGAACTATTTCTTCCCTGTTTCCTCTTCACTGTTCATGATCTACTTTGATGTATACTACGTTTAAAAACAAACATGGACAGAGCAGTAGTGTTAGAATAAAAGTAACATGATAGTGTGTAAAAGATGTTACAATTCCCACAAGAGTCAAATGGCTAAAGACTCAGTCTTAAAATGGTTTAAAAAAATAGAATCCTGTTTATGGGGTAGATGGCCATCAACTAGACAACCAAGGAGGAAATCAATTAAGAAATATTCAGCCACGTGTGTTAATGATCTGAATGCCTTCATGCATAAAACTGATTCAGAGTCTTTGATTTCCAATGAGTTGGCAGTCCCCATGACTATTGACTATTCTGAAATATTAGGGTAACTGACCAATACACTTTTGCTTTGCTAGTGGAAGTTTAGGGAAGAGTGAAATAGGTCAAGATTTCAAAGGAAAAGAAGAAAACCTGAGTTCTGTGGGATGTTCCTCAACAGTCTTGGCTCACCAGGAACTGACCTATTTCATTTGACTGTCAATGTTAATTAATAACTGTTCTTTTCTTGACACCTCCATAGCATTCAGACCCTGGTATGGTGCCAGACCAGAACCCCCTCTTCCTTTTCTCTTGACAGTCTTCCACAAAAATCATAATTCCTTTCATGTTTAGTCATAAAAGAAGGACAGCCATAAGACTTAGAAGCACACATGTGACCACAATAAGTGCGAATTGGGGCCAATGCCTCTCAGGACAGCAGTGAAAATTTGACTTCAGAATTTCCCCTTCTCTTAGAGGGTTGTTAGCTTTGTTTTGAGGGCATCTCAGGGAGCCTTGGCTGTAGTCAAATGTGGCCATACATTTTCAGCTATCAAGACTAAGAGCATCCATGATGATAACTTTGAACTTTACTATCTGGAAGTTAGGGATACCAACAATCAAACCAGCTGGGTCATATTTTTAAACTTTAAACTATGTGTTTGATTTGGAGTAAGCCCTTATCTAAATCTGATTAGTTAATCCTCCAGCTGAAAACACTTCACTTTCACATTTTTTGATTAAATCTACGCCCACATAACACTATCATAAATGTGAGTAAGCTACCTAGCCATGAACTTAATTTCCTACTCAATCAGGACTTTTTGAAAAACACAATATTTGTACAACTCATTGACCTATCAGTAAGGAGAAAATCTTCTAAAAATAAAACTATTGCAAATAATAAGTCAAATACTATTATAGACTACAGCCTGAGAGAGAATAAATATATTAAAATGAGTTTAAGGAGCTGAGAGACACTTGGATAAAGTACTTGCTGTACAATTATAAGAACCTAAACTGGGACACTCAGCACCCATATATACAGTAGTGCATATCTATGATCCAGTGCAGGGAGGGCAGAGACTGGATCACATTGGCTCATCGGCCAGCTACTCTAGGCCTGATGAAAAGCTCCAGGTTTTGTGAGAAAACTTGTCTTAAAAAAAATAAGGTAGAAAGTCTATGTAGAAGACATATCAAAGTCAAGTGATGGCCTCACTAGACAATAATAGAGATAAGAATACCCACAAATGCACATCTGTGGGGCAATGGTCTATGCACAGACAGCCTGGTCTCCAGTTGAGTTGAGGTCTTACACCCTGGTAGGACCAGGTGGTGGTAATTCCCACCTACATGGGACAGAAGGTGTTCCCTCATGTCTCCTGGACCCCTGGCTCCTGACGAAGTTACAGCCCCCACAGCCCCTACAGGAGAGGCTCATGGCTAGCAGTCATGTAGACAATGTCCCAAGCTTCTGGCCTTCTGGATAGACTCCTCCCCTCAGTTACCTAGACAGCAAGATAGTAGCCCTCTATAAGAGGGGCTGCTTGGCCCCTCCTCACTCTCTTACTCTCTAAACTCTTACTCCTCTCTCTAATCCTCCACCTTTCTTACTCTAACTCTCTCTCTTTCCCTTCCCCCCTTCTCTCCTCTTGGCCATGGCCTGTCTCTCTCTCCTTTTATCTTCTCTCTTTCTCCCTGCCTTTCTACAATAAAGCTCTAAAACCAGAGGACTGTCTCTGTTCATCAAGACCGGGACTAAAGACACTCGCCTGCGTGGGAACCACCCAGTGCCCCCTCTCCCCCTGCCCTCTTCCTTTATCTCCGGGGCCTAGTGCCACACCAGGGCCCCTATTCTTTTCTCAGCTCTTCTACCATATCCAGCGTGGGATGCCAGAGACCAAGAACCTGGTACCAGGGGATGCCCCTTGTCCGTCCCCTGCCATGTGGGGTCAGTGGCTTCACACAGCCAGATGCCCACCCGGGGCCATGTGGAAAGTGTCTGGCAGTCCTCCCATGTCCACCTGCCTAGAGCACAGCAACTATGGCTGGTCACAGGCTCTCTCCCTCCCCCCTCTCCCCCTACACCCACAGCCCCCCATCTCTCTCTCTCTCTCTCTCTCTCTCTCTCTCTCTCTCACACACACACACACACACACACAGAGAGAGAGAGAGAGAGAGAGAGAGAGAGAGAATTCGAAAGTGGAAAAACTTCATGGCCACAGAAAACAAGAGTAATTTGGAAAAGTTGGGAATATTTTTTATCAATATAAATCCAAATTTAAGATTATTGCTTGGTCAGCTATAATACGTTTAGTAATAAATAATAATTAAGGTTTAGTAATAAGCAAACTTAAGTGACTCTATGTTATTTCTTTTCTGTTGCCTCTGTACAAATACCCTAACAAAAGCGAACTTGGGTTTGAAAGAGTTTATTTTGGTGTACACTCCATCATAGTAGGGGAGACATGGCCACGGGAGTCTGAGGTGAGGCTGGCCTAGCAGTCAGGAAGCTGGCTGCTCAGAGTTCATCCCCACAGACAGCAGAGAGCAAGGAGGAAGCTGGACTAAATGTCAACAGTGACAAATTTCTTTCCAGCAAGGGCTCTGCCTCCTTGAAGTTCCATGAGCTCCCCAAACATCCCCACCAGCAGGGGAATACGTGTTCAGGTAAAGAAGCCGACTGGGGACATTTCTCATTCAAACCCACAACAGTGACTTCTAACAACTTTGAAAGCATGTTTCTTGATCATGTGACCTGCAAGCTAAGGCCCAGTTTCTGCCCCTGTATCCCGGCTGAAAGAGCGGTCCTGATCTGGTCTGCAGCCTCCTCATGAAGTAGGAAAAAGAAGGAGGATGGAAGGGAGGGATCAACGCGCCGCTCTATAGCTGCAACTGGGAGAAGCAGAAGAGAGAGCAGAAGCCCACACAGCTTTTGCTCCGCTCCTGAAGTGACCAGACCAGTTACGTGATCAAGCCTGATGTCACTGGGCCACAAAGATAATCACACCAGGAAGAGAACACCAAAGAAGCAGCCTGAGGAATGAATCTCGTGAGTGACAGAACACAGGAAGCATGGACTTGCAGCTCTTAATACACTTTAGTGCAGAGTTCTTTATTACTAATTATTTTCAGGCTTATTGATATCTTTATTTCCAGGGGAAAAAGATGGATAAATAAGACAATCACTTCTTGTCAGTTGGTGATAACTTTAACAACACCACACAGAAAAACAGTTTAATTACATTTAATTCTGTTTGTTTTTTTTCCAGCTTAAATTGTTGTAATTGTGTTTGGAATAGAAGGTCTTTGGCTGGCTTTGTCACCTTTTCCCCATCACACAGTTGGGTACCAGGCTTAGGTTGGTTCCATATGCTTAGTGCCGTGGGAAACAATGCACCATATCATAGTGAGTTAAGCATCGCTGCAGAGTTCTCATCTTTGGGAACATTTAGTTAGCCTTGCTTTCCTTTGTGACATTGTACAGTTTGCTTTTGTCATTGAAAAATGTTTCCATAGGAAGAAGCCACAGACGCCACCTCGCTAACTCTACAGTTAGCTGGACTAAGATGCTTAAACTTCTCCACCAATTCTTAGCTGTATAGATTTTCTTTGGTTGTTTCTTATGTGGATTTGTTCTGATTAAATTATAAGTGGGTATAGTAAGTACATCTTTGTCCTCCTTTTACGGCTTTCTTTTCTGAGATCAGGCATGATCAACTTGACACCGAATAACATAGAATAAAAGCTTAAGTACCACTTACATCAGGGGAGAGTGTCTTTGGCACCTATCAGAGCACAGAAGATGCAGATCTCTCCATTTTTTTTTCCTGCTCTCTTAATCCTCAATGCTCTGGCTTTAGCCCACATATAACTATTGCCGTGTGCAGAAACTCATAGGTCATCCCTGCTGCCATGCTGAATGTGTGATTTAACAGTAAATGAAGCCTTTTGTGGTCCTCATCCCAAATCTATCCTCCATGTCTTGTCAGTCAGAAGGACATCTCTGACCTATGATGAAGCAAATAGTTATCGTTGTGTCCACTTGGATGCCTGCCTGGGCATTAATAAGTCATTGGTTTCTCAGTCTCATGGGAGAGGGATGCATTTCAAGGAAAAACAAAAAGCAACCAAAAAAACAAAGCAAAAACCAAACAACAACAACAACAACAACAAAAAAAACCACAAAAAACATATTGGTGGAGACATCTCTCCACAAGGAAAAAAATGAGGTAGGGCAATTGAAGAGGCCACTATCAAATGTTCTGTGACCTTCAGGAAAAAAAGCTTTTAATCCTGTGAAGTAAAAGCAGACCTGAACTAATCACATGTCTACGTCTTTACTATGTGCATCATTTAAACAAAGGCTGAATTCATGTGACGGTTGTTGTATGATCACAAACCTGGCACCACACAAATACCTTCTTCAGCAAAGAACAGAGAGTGTTCCTTCTTTCGTTGAGTCCACTTAAGCCCCTAGAGGATTTCAACAAGTGCGTTGGCTTTGAACAAGGGTGGCCATACAAATCTCCTTCATAATGAAACCAAATAAAATGGGACCATATTTTTGAAATCTCTTTTTGTTTCTTTTATAGAATGTTCCCAAGTGACAGGACTCAGACATGAACAAAACAGACCAGAGACAATAAAAGCTCTACTTCAGACTCATAAACTGTCAATCAGCATCTGTCTTTTTATGTCTAAAATGAAGGGGAAAATAAAATAGAATTCTCATGCCTCTTACTTCAGTTGTGTAAAATATTTTTGCCCGGTCCATGAATGCTAGTGAACACAGACTCTCTGGTGTAAAACCATAAATGTTTTGATTGCCTGGGGGTCTGAATAAACCTGTGTTTATTGATTCTGTTCTGTTAATCCTGGTCATAGCTGATATGCAGGCATCTCTTGTTAGATGCCAAGGATACAAATATGGATATACTAAGGTATACGAAGAAAATGATGGTATTCCATATATAATGTTACAGAATATAATTTGCATTATAATTGGGTGATTTAAAAACTAATTTGGGGGCCTAGGGAGATGACTCAGCAGGTAGCAGTGATTAATGTGCAGGCATGAAGACCTAAGCTTAAGTTCTAGCATCCAAATAAATGTCAAGTTCAGTTGCTTGAACAAGAAGGGGCAGCTTGTGTGGTCTCTCTAGCTGGATGCTATAAACTCACAAAGTCTATCTCAATAATAGTGCTTCTAGTGGGGTCCACTTTGCCAGGGTCCTTTTACTGTCATCATCATAAGTCAAGTGTCTCCCCGTTAAGTGGTCCATAGCCTTTTCCCATTTGTGATGGTTAACATTGATCATTAGCTTCACAGGATGGAGAAGGGCCCAACAACCAAACCTCTGGGCAAACCTCAAAGGACCACCTAGACCAGTTAGCCTGTGAGTATGTCAGTGAGATACTGTCTAGATCATGTTAACTGTGGTCAGAAGGCCAACCCTAACTGTGGATGTGACCATGTCATGACCTGGGCTCCTAGAGAGAATATAAGGGGAGAGCAAACTGCACATAAATATTTACACCTCTCTGATTCTAGACTGTGGAAGCAATGTGGCCACCTTCCTCAAAGCCCAGACCTCATGACTCCCCACCATGATGGCCTGTGTTCTTGAACCAAAATAAAGCCAGGCGTGTATAAGCGGGTCAGGTTTCTACACAGCAAGAAGCTGAATAACTAATAGACTCTTCTTCAAATATCCCTTCTTGTGGTCCTCCTTCTCTCAGGAATGCCAGTCCTACACTAAATGCATCAGCGGAAGGGCATGGTTTGATGTCACCATACACCCATGCAGCATAATGGCACTTCCACTACAGTCTTCTGAGGACAAGATTTCTGTCATTCCAGGGGACTGTCCATCTGGCAGAAGTTGAAGCACAAACTTAGCAGATCCTGTGGGCAAGGACCTGTGCAAGCATATTTATAAAAGCAAACAGTCATATTTCTCTTCCTATGCAGAAGGTGAGCCTTTACATAAAGGTTTTAAAACCATGAATTACTGTGATCTGAAATTTTGAGATCTCATATAATCTCCTCATTCCTCAAATGAGAATGTTCAGGACCTCAGCAAAAACCTCTCTGTTCAAATAGATCCCTTTTTGACCTTTCTTAGGAATTGTCATTTGAGTTCCTTAGTGCAAACTCTCAATTTTCAGATATCCCAAAAAAGTTTTGTGTAATAAATCTTGTGTTGGTGCCTGAAAATCAAAAAAAAAAAAAAAAAGTGGTAAAATGTGTGTGTTCCTATCAGAGCAATTGGCTCTGCTATGAACAAAGAATTTGGAAATTGTCTTAACTGCAAAATACACAGCCACTCCTCCATCATCTAAGAATCTAACATTCCTTCTGGTGGGTGAAAAAGTAAGTATCCCCATACAATCTAAACTCACTGGGTGTTGGAACACATTGGTGGATAAGCACAGCTACCACTGGACAGAGAAATGAAGGTGTGGATGGACTGTTCTTCCACAACGAATGAGATGTCATTCTCTCTCTCTCTCTCTCTCTCTCTCTCTCTCTCTCTCTCTCTCTCTCTCTCTCACACACACACACACACACACAGAGAGAGAGAGAGAGAGAGAGAGAGAGAGAGAGAGAGAAATGATAAGAAATATAAGAAACCCTTTAGAGGTGATGTTAGCAGGTGGCAGAGTCTTGAGTTGTGGGGGCCCAGTGTAGCATCATGATGGACTGTTCTCTTTAGAATGCATTGATGGCCAAACCTGGGTCCTGATTGCTGAGATCTTACCCCAGTCTCAACCTCCTGGTCTCTTTCTGTTGATGATGTAGTCTGCACAGGTTAATCTAATTATTATTCTCTACAACAAAGGCATGATAAAAAGAGTCTCAGGGCCAGCCTCTTGATCTCTTCTCTCTTGGCCACTCTCTTTCAGGGGTTACACTCAGAAAGTAGAGCAACAATTGGGATCTAACTACTTTTTAACATAACACATTTGTGCTTCTGTTCACACTGTAAAAGGTAATCTGAATGGTTTAAGCATCTGGATTCCATTACAGCAAAGTATAGCACTCAGAATGGAAGAGACTTTTTACATTCGTGTGGAATTCAGGCAGCTATTGGAGCCACCCTTGGGCCTAGTTGTTTCAAAGAGATTTGCAACAGGCTTAAGTCAGAAATGATAAAATTGTCAAAAAATTTTGGAATTCCTTTTGGAAGACTGCTAAAAAAATAAAACCAAAACAAACCTCCAAAAGGAAAAAGAAAGAGATTTCTGCCTGCAAAATTTTAATAGTACAGTTTATTGTATCAAATTCTGAATGCCTAATAGTGTGTGTGTGGTGTATATATATTTTTTAAAAAACTGTTTCCAATTTTCCTCTTAACAATAACATTAGTTACAGTCCTGCTGATTACAAATCATATGCTTTTAAAAATGGAGATATTAGGTTGTTTGGTTTGGGTTTTTTAAACATTAGTCTTGTTTTATTTAAATAGCTCAAATTTTGTGGTTTGGTCATTAATATCCAATTGGTAATTGGGGCTGAATCTTTATGTTCTCCGGCTGTGCTCCTACCAAACTACATATCAGAATGCCTTAACCATGTGACCTTGTTGACACAAATCCTGCTTCTGCAGCAACCAGAGAGGTGGAGTGGCTGAGAAGAATGGAGTGGCTGAGAAGAATGCAAAACATCTACGTGTCACATGGACCCGCATCTCTCCAAAGCAAGGGCTGCTGTGCCTACTTATTCATCAGAATCTCAGGGAGAGACAGAATGGCACAGGGCATGGGGAAGAACAATTTAAAAGTCCTTGTTCTGATCTGATGAGAGATGTATATAACAAAAACCAACACCAGGGACACAACAATGAGAGTTAAAGAGCAACCCAGAGGACCCAACACCTCTAACCTTCAAAGACATCAGCACTTATGTGCACATACCCACACAAAGACTTATACTCATAACTGCAAAAAACGAAAATAAATCATAAAAAATAAAAAGGAAGGACTTAAAGAAATATTTCTATACCCATGCCCCTAGTACTAACTAGCTAACTGAAAAAAAAAAAATGTGTTCACTAAGAGGTGACAGGATAACCAAATGTATTTTATGCTTACAATGACACACTGTCCGTTTTTAAGAAAAGAAATTCCATCTTTGGGTGATGGCTCATGCCTGCAATGCCAGCCTTTGAAAGGCAGAGAGAGAAAGGCCCTGGAAGTTTAACCCCATTTTTAACTGAACTGTAATACCATGTCAAAGAGAAAAAATGAAGGGTGGGAAGGAAATGGGAGATAAAAGGGAGGAGGGATAAAGAGAGGGGAGGGGGGAAGGGGGGCAACAGAAAAGAGACCAACAAAGGAAGGATGGAGGAGGAAAGAAGAAAGAAGAGGACAAAAGGAAGATGGAGGCAGGAAAAGAACCAGGAAGGAAAGCAACAAGGAGGTAGAGAGGTGAAGAGATGGTTTAGTTCCATTGCCGTGAGGAGGCACTGTGACCATGGCAACTCATATAAAGGAAAGCATTTAACTGGGGCTGGCTTACAGGTTCATTACAGGTTCAGAAGTTCCGTCCATTATTATCATGGTGGGAAGCAGAGCAGTGTGCAGGCAGACATGGTGCTGGAGAAGAAGCCAAGAGTACTAAATCTGTGTCAGCAAACGAGAGAGAGAGAGAGAGAGAGAGAGAGAGAGAGAGAGAGAGAGAGAGACTGTGCCTGGCTTGAGCCTTTGAAACCCCCAAATCCACCCCCCATGACATACTTCCTACAGAAGCCCATATGTATCCCCTAATAACACCACTCCCTGATGTCTAAGCTTTCAAATCCATGAGTCTGTGGGAGCCATTCCTATTCAAACTACCACAGAAGGGAAAGAGATGGGTCAGAAGTGAATGAATCTAAATACTGAATAATACTAATTCTCCGCCCCCCCCCCCACACACACACAGGAGAAACTTCCCATTAGTGCTCCAAACCACCACCAGACTGTGTCTTTTCCTAGGCACAAATACCATGATAAAGTAACTTTATGAATTAGCCATAGAAAGGATTAGCAAGAGGAATATCAACAGTCAATCATATAAAGTTACTTAAAAATTATAAATTGTTCATTTTCTGGTTTTTGTTTTTGTTATTTTCTTTTAAGATATAGTTTTAAGTAGCCCAGGCTGGTCTCTGGCTCACTGTGTAGCTGAGGATGGAGTGGGATTTCTGATCCACTCGCCTCCATCTCCCAAGTGCTAGGCTAACAGATACGCGGTGCCATGCCGGACTTGCTTGGTACCAAGGATCAAGCCTGAGCCTTCCTGCACGCATGGTAAGGACTCTACTAACTGAGCTACAGGACGAGCCCTGCAACCTCCAACAATTAGAGGTTATGAATTGTTTATGAAGCTCCCTTTAGTGTTTAGGTAACTACGACCACAGAGAGCAAAACCATGGCTGAGTGTAGACCACTGTTTATCCCAGGGCCTTTGTCCACAGAAGACCCCTTGAGTTACAAAAGCTGAGGGAGGACAGAGAGGGTGAAGCTGGATAACATGCTTTGAATTACGACTTTAATAGAATTTTTGAGTTTGAGAGTCATACAGTAAATAGTTTTGACAAACCCATGCTCAATAATCACCTCACCGAGGAGGAAAGCTGTCCACCATTAAACACTGGTCTGCTGAAGAGAAACACAAAGTCTTAATTCAAACCATGTCCCCTCCTCCTTGGAAGCCAATGAGCAACATAGATACATTTCATTTTAATATCCCAGCAAATACAGTGTGGATGTGTGTCCTACGCTTGGAGCCTGGCCATAATATTTGCCAGTAAATGACAGAGGTCCATCTGCAGCAAATATTGTGGTGACCTCTTTGGACCTCTAATTCATTATTTTTCCAGCTTCTGACTGTCAGAAATACCATTGGCCCAACTTGGTGGCTACACGTTCTCTGAGTAGCACAGGAATAATCTCTCATATTTGGCTGGGTGGGGAAAGGGAAGAGAGAAAAAGACTCTCAGGACTGTGGGGTTTCTTCCAACTCAAACCAGATGGCCACTGCCTGAAGTATGGGAAGCAAACTTCATCTGAGTAGGTTATTCAGTGGCCCTTTGGCAAGACTTTGAGCAGTCGCTGCTATGATTAACTGCAAATGGGGATGGCTTTCCTCCTTGGGTGCTATAATTTTACCCGTGCTTATAGTAAGCTCAGTTGGGTCTCTGCTGGGTCTTAGGAAATGTGCCATCCAAGTTATTCTCAGAAGTTCCAGGACTGCGTTCTGGGTCCTAAATTATTTTGGTTTTCAAACTTTAAATTCTAGTGCTTATTAAAAAAAATTGACGATGACGACAACTACGATGATGATGATGATGTGAGAGGTCCCTTTAAACTCCTATTCTCTTGTTGTTTAAACATTGAATTATTTGTGACTAAACTGAAGGAAGAGCATGCTTGCACATCAGAAACCAACTCATGCATGCTGCTTTCTTTAGAACATTGTGCTGTAATCACTCACCAGAAAGAATGGCTGTTAGGTTTGGCAGGATCTTGGGAGAGATGAAAGGATGTCTGTGAGCACAAGGTTCAGAGAGCAGTCACAGTGTGGTGATGAAAGGCAGGAGGAGACCCATCAGGCAGATATTGGATGGTGGGCATCCAAAGGCCATTGGCAGTAAGGGATAACATGTGAATCAGCACTAAAAACAACACCATGATGAGGCTGGAAAGGTGGCCTACATCACTAATTTTATCTTCCCAGAAATACCTGTGACGTAGTTATTATATTCATCATCGTTTTATAAATGAGGAAGGTAAGCCCCATTGTTCTTGTGGGAACATCCCAACAGATCAGAGACTTTGTGTCATCAGCATGGTGTTGGCTCTGAGGTTGAACCCTGAGCTGTGGCTACCTATGCCACTGTAAGAGATCATCTAGAATGAGGTCTACAGACATCCAAATGGATACTGTCTTAGTTAGGGTTTTACTTCTGTGACCAGACACCATGACCATGGCAAGTCTTAAATAACGGACAACATTAATTGGGGCTGGCTTACAGGTTCAGAGTTTCAGTTCATTATCATCAAGGCAGGAGCATGGCAGCAGCCAAGCAGGCATGGTGCAGGAGGAGCTGAGAGTTCTACATCTTCATCTGAAGGTGGCTAACAGAATACTGACTTCCAGGGAGGTAGGTTGAGGGTCTTAAAGCCCAACCCCACAACGACACACCTACTCTAACAGGTCCACACCTTCTAATAGTGCCACTCCCTGGGCTGAGCATATGCAAACCATAAGAGATGCCATAGAGATTTTCCAATGCTCATGTATAAATGGAACAAGATTTGGTCTTGATATGTGTGATTCTTCTCTACATAAATATTATGGGAGAGTCTGATCCCTTCTTCAGAGACTAAAAGGAAATCAAAGGGCAACAGAAATACTTAGGTGTTTGGGTTGGAGAAATGGCTGTGAGTCTTTGCTTTGTGAGTGTGAGGCTCTGAGTTAGATCCCCAGAACCAATGAAAAAGCTGAACTTGGTGACATGCACTTGTAATTCCAGTGCTGGGTGACTGGGAAGCTTCAGATCCTGGTGAGAACCCTGTCTCCAAAAAGAAAGGTAGAGGGGCTGGAGAAATGGCTCAGCAGTTAAGAGCACTGACTGCTCTTCCAAAGGTCCTGAGTTTAAATCCCAGAAACCATATGGTGGCTCCAACCATCTGTAATAGGATCTGATGCCCTCTTCTGGTGTGTCTGAAGACAGTAATAGTGTACTTACACATAATAAATAAATCTTTTTTTAAAAGAAAGAAAGAAAGAAAGAGAGAGAGAGAGAGAGAGAGAGAGAGAGAGAGAGAGAGAGAGAGAGAGAAAGATAGTTTCTGAGGAATAACACCAGAAATCAACGCCTGTCCTACACACACACACACACACACACACACATACACACACACACATACACACACACACACACACACACTTGCATACACATACACACATGTGCACATGCACACACTTGTACACACATTTGTACATGGACACTTGCACACACTTTCACACACACAGGACACACAAAATATATCTTGGAGTTGTATTTATGTGTGTGTGTGTGTGTGTGTGTGTGTGTGTGTTCACATTCTCTCAAGACACTTAGTTTTGCTAAAGAGCCTTTACATTATACTTTTGTGGTACACAGGGCACCTGTCACAATTAATCAGCCTACCATTGTCATGAGGAAAGCAAAGTGCTGGGTTTTGGTTAAAGGCCATTGGCAAGAGCAACTATTGGAGTGGTCTTGTCCAGGGCCACCAGTTTTCTGCACTACACAATAAGTACTGAACCATTTCTTTGGCCCAGGTTTGGGTTTTGAGGGAACACTATTTGGCTGCACAAGTAGTCTGTTACCTATAGGCAGTGATCTCAGGAGCAGGCAAGAGAGAAGCAAGGCAATCTAAATGTGTCACAGCATCTTGTAGAAGGCTGGCTGACGGGTTGAAGACCTTGACTATATAATGCTACAACCCCTTCAAGAGGAAGGTATGGTCCTTTCACACCAAAAATAGAACTGGGAAAGCTCACTCTGGCTGACCAGTCCTTAGACACTAAGACTTAAACTTTTGATAGAGAGCTTTCCAACTTCTTCCAAAGCTGTGTGGAGTTGCTTCATGTTGAAAGGAGAAAATACAGGGTTGGAGAGATGGCTCAGGGGTTGAGTGCTTCCAAGGGCTCTGACAGCCTTTTCTGGCCTCAACAACCATAGCATATATATGGTTCATATACATGCATGCAAAAATGCTCATAATATAAAAAAATCTTCAAAAGAAGAGAATATTAATATAGAACCACCAACTCTCTCATTCCACTACTGCTTAAATACCCTGACCACACAGTAAGCTATATAGCCAATTCATTTTTATTTTTAAAGCATTATTTGATGACTGACATTTACACATAGATACAAATAAAAAAAAAACAGAAAATACACAGTGAAAAGTAAGCTTTTCTTGAAAGCATGTGACAGTTCTAAACAAAATAGTATATGAATGACCACCTAAGTCAAAGCAATCGCATTCATGCCCAGAGTGGACCTAACCTACATCTATGCAACCACATTATAGACACATTGGAAATTTGCAAATATATATATATATATATATATATATATATATATGTATATATATATATACATATATATACATATGCGTGTATGTGTATATGTGTGTGTGAATATATATAGGTATATATGTGTACATATATGTGCATATATGTGTGTATAAATGTATATATGGATATATTTGTGTGTATATACATTTGTGTGCATATATATGTGTGTATATAAGTATGTGTGCATATGTGTGTTTGCAGATTCATGTATATATAGATATATAGTCACCAATTCAGATGATTGTTCTAAATTTAATGTATATGTATATTAAATACATATAATATATTGGATACATGTTGTATATTATATACATATAATGTACATATACATTAAATTTAGACTAACCATCTGAATTGGTGACTAAAGAAGAGCCACAAGACAACAACTCAGTATTTGATTTCACACAAACTTGGAAAGCTATGTTGTTACAACTTTGTCCCCAAGGAGACCTAGGGATCATCAGTCCTCCTCAGTTATAGCCAATTATCCTTAAAGAAATATATCTCCACCGTAACCCCAACCCCAGACTCAAGCTGAATATGTTTCATTCCAAGATATGGAAAGAATCAACTTCACAGATAGCTTGAGGTGGTTTTTCAAAGTTCTGAAACTGGAAGGAATGTAAGTGATTGGATGTGAATTGTAATAAATGAGAAATGAGCTGCATTGTGACAGCTTGGCTGGTGAGCTGACGGCTGCACTTCCTAGTCTGAGTGTGGGGGTGACCTACTGCAGGTTGACGTACTTTAGGGGCTCTTGGTAAATCAGTTGATTGTGTTTCCTGATGCTCAACAGATGCCTGTAACCCACATGGTGAACAGATACATTCAGTCAATATTTCACTGTAACATTAAATTGAAACTGACCTAAGGACCCAGGCATAGCATATAATAGAAGCCCAAAGCATTATGAATGGCGTAACTCCAGGGTCTATTACTGCTCAAACTGGCTCAGTTATCTCAGTAGCTTACAGCCCACTGATGAAATGAATGTACTTATTGTTAGATTATCTGTTGTTCACTGGCACAGGACATCAGTGGAATATTCCATGTGAACTTGATTTAGAATAGATAGAGCAGTAGACAGACCCTGTGGTTTTGGACATTGGGAAAAAAAAGTGATTTATGATGTCATTTCTGTTTACAGATGATTCATTTTTCTGTCAGAACTAAAGCAAAAAGGGCTATTCACAGAGGTTTCTCTCCACCTTACCTCCTGTTACCTCTTGCTGCACACTGTGTGCCCCCCCCTTTCCCAGCCCACACAATTTATATGAACAACTTTTATTTGAAACCTAACTGAAACTCACTGGAGAAGTAAGACCAGGGTTATATATGAAAACATCCAGCCTTATCTTTACCAGCAATTCCAAACACTTCTGTGATGAATATATGGGGAAAAGGGAGAAAGTAAGCTAGACGGAAGAAGACAGAGACCCATCCAGTGGCACAAGGCAGCTAGCAAGGCTTCCCTGGTAAGTGCAACTGGAGGAAGATGGTGCTCTCATCATACTTGAAATGATTTTCTATGAATTCTAGGTAAGGTTGCAAATTAGAAACCACCTCTCTTAGGCTAGGTAAAAGACAAAGAAGCTAAAAATACCTCTTGTTCCTAGAAGGGAAAGAGAAAATAGATAATATGCCTGGGCATGACTTTCCTCCGTGAAGAAGCAGCTAGGAATGAGGGTCAATGAGCATCAGCTACACCACACCGTCCATGCCAGGCTGTGATCAATAGTAGCTGCCTGGGCGAGGCGAGGGGTCTTCTCTCATTGTCATGCATTCCAGGAGAACTTCAAGCTCAGAACTACTAAGTAGGACGTAGAAAGAGAGAGGATTCAGATGCACTATAATAGGAAAGATGGCTGGTTCCTACCGGGAAAGGGAGAGTGTGGAGAGTGGAAGTGCCCGTGGAGACAGGAAGTAGAGCATCATGGGAGCCCCAAGATAAGATTTGACAAGAGCACCCTAGCATCAATAACCTGGAAAGGCAGCAACTTGCCACTGCCTGGGCAAGCCACGTGAGAATATGGGACACACGATAGTTGACTTGGCCAAGTCTTGAAACACGTAGAGTTGGGAAGAGAACTCAGTCTTAAAGCTAAACATGGACAGGTGGGGTTCACAAGTGAAAAGTCCCATGCTTGGAAAGAACAGTCCTTCAAATGAGAGGCACGATATGGTGATCAGCAGTTAAGGTTGTCTTAGAACAGGAAGTATTCTCAGCAGAGAGCTGCACTGACAATGTTTTTGAATAACTGAGACTGGTAACCCTCTGCCCACCAGCAAGGACTGTGACAAAAGTCACTCAGGGAGAAGAAAACGTATCATACTGACCCAGAAGAAACACAGACTGAGGTCATAATATCTTTTTATCTTATCTTATGCTCATGGGTGTTTTACCCGTATGTGTGTCTGTTCTCTATGTGCATGCAGTACTGAAGAGCCCAGAAAAAGGCATTGGGCTCCCTAGGCCTGGATTGCTAAGCATTATGAACTGCTGTGTGGGTGTGGGAATTGAAATTAGGTCCTCTGCAAGAGCAGCCAGCACCCCTAATTGCTGATCCTCTTGATTTCATTTTTTAATTTGCATTTTGTACTTAAAACTGTGTTGTTGTTTTGTTTTAGCTGTGTCCCACCTGGGCAAGCTTGGTGGCTGTCCTTTCTTTCCCTCTCCATGTCTGCTCTACAATGTTTTCTGAGCTCTTCCTCATACTTCTCACCCACATGACTTCTTTTCTTTTCCCCCTTCCTCACTTTCTCTTTCCCCTTTCCTCATCTACCATATCTCTAGTTATCGATAGAGACTCAGCTCTAAAAGCCTGTAAGCTACCATTCCCCCCAGTCAGCACACTAGCACCATTCTCTGAACTGTATCAGGGACATGAGTGAAGCACACTGCTTCTACTTCCATTAACAGCAGCATAGCCATCAATCATTGTAGCTCTTGATGCAGCCAATTTCACCCTTGCCAAGAGCAGCAAGGAATTCAGACCCAAGTAAAGACAGCTCATAAGAGGATGCATGCAAAATAAATAAGCACCAAGAACAGAGTAAGGGGGGAAATCAGCTGGAGGACACCTTGATTCTAACAGATGTGCAACACACAACAACGAAACACACACACAAAGAGACGACAGGCGACTATGACACCTTTAGGAGCTCACAACTCTCCAGGATTGCAAACCGGTGAAGACCAAATATACAATCATATATATTATTTATAGTTCACATCATACAAAGGAGCATATGATAGAGTGAAGCCATGTCCACATTAAGGCTGGGACAACGGGGAAGAAGTGACTAGGCTCTGCAGTACAATCCAAGGACATGCCTCAGTGGCTGGAAGACCTCCCAAATCCCACCTCTTAACATTTTCTCCATGTTCTGATGGTGCCAAACTAGGAACCAAGCCTTTAACATATGGGCCCTGGGGGAGTGTATTCCAGATCCAAATCAACACACAACGTTTTACTGGTTTTGATTGGACAGCAGGACCAAATGAGACCCTTTTTGGCTTGGATTATTTGAACTGTATCATTCAACTTTCAACTTGAATGTTGACTTTGTTTAGTCACCAATATTCTCTGGGTAAAGATTTAGCAAAATCATTTGGTAGTTAATACAGACTCTGGAATTTTGGCGGGAGGGAGTTAAATATTCTAGCTCCAGAGTCGAATCAAGCCATTTGGGGGAGAAAGCAGAACCACACTTTAGTCTGCCTCATGGGCCGGCTCTCTGTAGAAAAGAAGAGAAACAGAACAGAACAAAATGGAACAAAACAACAAACTAACAAAACCAAAACCCAAAACTGTAACAACAACAAAACCTAAAGCTCTGAGTCCTGGGAATGGCATCACATTGCTCAAGTAGGAGCAGCTGAGGTGAAGTCCCGGTAGCTGAGGAAGAGATGACGTGCCAGGCTGCCTCCTGAAACTCTCCCCAACACAGTACCTGACTGAGTCTGTGTTTCAAGGCCACTCAAAAGAAAGAAAGGAAAAAAAAAAAAAAAAAAAAAAAAAAACGTCAGAACCCTTGCCAAATCTAAGAAACTTGGAGTTAGCCAATCCTTGAGGAATTTGGGAGCAATACCTGATGACAGCATATCTCACTTTTAAAAGGAGGCAGTGTTACATTGTTAGGGCAGAAGCCTGGTTCTTGGACCCTAAAAATACCCTTACGTGATGTCTATATGTATTAAGAAGCAGCTAGGGAAAGTGTCGGTGGCAGGCAAGGAGGACAAGGGGGAAAAAATCAGACTTTCCATTTTCTGCTTTTGTTTAATCAATCTCTCTCTCTCTCTCTCTCTCTCTCTCTCTCCTTCCCTCCTTCACAAAGAAAGAAAGAAGGATGAAAATTTTCTGAAGGAGCAACAGGCCAGAGAAACAAAGATAAACAGAATCAAGAGGTAATTGTATCCTATAATTTGCTAACAATGAATTTCATAAGTTGCCCAGCCTGTGTAAATTACACACAGTTGAAGACCTCCAAGCAAAGCCACCTATAATTGCTCCTATTTTTTTTCTTCCATCGGTGTTTCTAACACTAATGCATTGTGCAACAAAATTATAAAGAAAACACTTATAAACATTATCTCTACAGACAGCCCTTGAAATGCACACCTGACGCACCTGTAAGGTTGGTGCCCTCTAGTGGCTAGGAGGACTCTAAAAGTGCAGTTTTCTGCACTAGGGATGGGAGGTGACAAATCTTCCAGGCATGGAGGCCACAGCTCGAATGGGAATGGGGATTTCTGAAGCTTGTCTACCGGGCTGTTATTTAACATCTTCATTCCCCTAGAGTACCACACTCTTTCACTGACTTTCTGAAAGACCTCTGGCTACAACTTCCAAACGATAACCAGTTGCTTATCATAGATAAGAAAAAAAAAAAGTACCTACATGGGGTAAGACCTGAGTTCAGTCACAGTTCTACCACAAAGCTATCTGTGCGATAGGCCAGGGGTTGATGTGTCATGTCTGTATGTCTCCTTCTATTGTGAAGAGAAACTGAACAGCCTTCACACTGACAGCACGCATCCAGACCTGCTGAGTTGCCTCTTGGTTTAGACGGAAGAGATTGCAGCTGAGTAGGAAGGAAACTGATACCCACCCAAATCTTTCTCTTCACAGCCTACAACACGGATGTCCCTTGGAAGTTTAGTCTCTTCTGCAGAGAAACTAATCAAGTCAGTAAATTCTACCTCTGCAATTCATTGCAAACCCTCCCCCCCCCCTTTTAAAAATCTCCAGGAGCCCATCCAAACTCATATAAACGAAGGAACTTGGTTTCTCACAGCTGTGTAGGTGCCCCTGTGTGTGCATATGTGTGTAAAATGTAGACCTAATCAAGCTTTTCTCCTGCTTTCAACCTCTTGATGGCTTTTCCGATGTTTCCAAGCTCCCTGCATAATCAGGCTCCTGCTGATCTCCCTGGTGACTAGTCCCTCTCTTCCATTCCTCTTCCTCCATCCAAATACAACAACTTTGTGCATTCCTTTCTTGCCTTGGGGCCTTCAAGCAGATACTCCTGCCCAGCATGCTATCTTTCTTTCTCCTCCACTTACCTAGCTAATCAGTGATAAAATTAGCATTTTTAAAGCTGTAAGTCTCTCTTTTGTTAAAATTCAGAGGTAGGAATTATAGATTGCCTCCCAGATTAGATGCTGCCCCTGCCAACCTATAACCACAGTGTTTATACAGATGCTAAACTCGGAAAGGCCCTGATTTGAGTTGATAAAGAAACGTAAATTAAACAAAGATCTTTGATTAGCTGATTAATCAAGTTGAAGCTTTGGGTTCCTAATGATGAAATCTACCTAATTCTTCTACAGCCCACATGGCAAACTTCCATTTTCTGTAATTTCTCTTTAGCGAGCATAAAGACACGTGAAGTCTCCGAATGTTCTCACTGAGTGAGTTTCCCCTGAGCAGCTGAGAGGTTGCTTTAACCTCTGAGTTTAAAATAAGCTCTTAGAGGTTTCGAGTCAGGCAGACTGACGAGTGATGAGATGAGAAGTGTGCTCCCCATTCTTCATTGTTTTGTTTGCAGTTTATGTTGTTCTATCGATGCTGCTAAGGATTGAACCAAGGCCTCCCAAATGATAAGTCTATGTTCTGCCATCTCTAGATCTCCAGCCCTTTCTCTTTCATTTTAGATGATATTATCCCCTGTACTTTTCTTTTTTAGTTTAACTCGCTTTACAAATTACTTGCGGGAAAAATTACATGAATAGGTAGAAAAACCGCTTCGTATGCTCATTTCTTAGAAGTATTTGGTAGATACAGCTTGGAGGTAGTATTGGCTAGTTTCTACCTCATACACCAGTAAAACCTGTTATTCCCACGCTCTTTAATTCACCAAAGGATGTGAGTTCTTCCCTCTTGAGAAATCTCCCCCGTAGCTCTAAACCACACCAGGCCTCACTGTTATGCCTGCAGAAAACATCTTACATTCTCCTTTAATATCTTTTGTTTCCCACATTACAAACTCCACATCACACCAACAAGATCCATTTATATGTGTCCTGAACATAATACAGTGGCCTAGACCCAGTATGTATTCAAAACTATTTGTGGAGTGGGTAAAGGCAAGACTTCCTGAAATGGCAAGTGGTTTCTGGTCAAGACCATGCAGTCAAAGAAGAAAACTCCTGTCAGCAGTGTAGACTTTGTAAGAGGCCATAGGCTAAAGATGTAACTGAGTTCAAAAAGCCAATAACAAAATTGCAAATCCTACCAGAAAAGCACCTCAGCAAACACGTGCCCGCTCCTTCTCTCTGTCTTTCTCACAAACACCTTTTTCTTCTTTGTGTTTCCATTTCTCACAACACCTCTTTGCAGACTTACTCTTCTGTCCCTTTAACTATAAAGTGTGCCATGCCATTTTAAGTCTCTTGCCCCGAGACTATTAAAATGAGGTGAGGCTTGGCACCCTCTCGTTGGTGTGCCTGTTCTAAGCTATCTGGATCTCTCCATATCCCCACTCCACCCTGAGAGCACAGAAGAGTGACCGTGTGCCCTCTGTATCCCTCAGCCCCGTTTCTGCTAATAACTGATCCCCATCCCACTTTTTCCTCCAAGGTTCCAGCAGAAAAGTCCATGCTAGGACCGTGCACTCCCTCCCACACTCTGAACCAAACTGGTTAATTCAAGGTTGGCTATAAAAATAGGAAGTCCCCCTCCAAGAACATTACCTTCTGGAACTGACCAATAAAAAGGCAGGAGTTGTTTGCCATGCATGGCTTTAATGGCAATGCTCTAGAGAGAACTCAAGCCTGGTGTTCATTTCCTCCTCAGAACCTAGTCCTTAACCACTGTGTTCCTTTTTATTTTTATTTTTTTTCACATAAACTGGATAAATTTGTTTTTGGCCACATGCTACCAAATTGCTTTTTAGAAATACTGTAGACATTCTGGAAAACAGACACTATAGACAAAGATGTCAATATTACAGTGCTTAAGATTATGACCTGTTGCTTTGAAGATGAGCCAGGTAGAGGAGCATGTTTGTAGACAGTGGGCACTGTTTACTGCCCAATAGAGATGTGCTGCTGAGGGAGTAGCCTAAGGAACACAGTCTCAGCTATTGGGAACCTAAAGTGGAGTGGGATGTGACTATATCCGAACAAAGACAGGGGTGATATTCTATTTCTAGAGAAATAACAGGGGCATGGATTTGAAGGCAGAGTAGAGGACTAGCTAAATAAATCATGTTATACTTACTGCCAAGAAGGCAAGCCATGTGTGCATCAATATGGGAAAATATTTAAATGGATAAGGAAATGAAGTTAGAACAGTGACTTGAATATGATCACATTCATGTAGGCCCCTTATATATATATATATATATTTCTGTGGAAGGAACTAAAGATATATATGTAAAGGTAAGGAACTGATAGTATAAGCAGTGTGCATGTTCCTTTTTGAGATCCTGAATTACAAGAGGAGTATGATTGGTAACTTAATGGTGAATTTAACTAATTTAGAAACACCTGCCGGGTATGGTGGTGCACGCCTTTAATCCCAGCACTCGGGAGGCAGAGTCAGGCAGATTTCTGAGTTCGAGGCCAGCCTGGTCTACAGAGTGAGTTCCAGGACAGCCAGGGCTATACAGAGAAACCCTGTCTCGAAAAAAAAAAAAAGAAAAGAAAAGAAACACCTAGTTTATATATATATATAAAGGTTTATTTTTAACTTCCTTCTTTTAAGATTTATTTATTTTATGTATATGGGTATTTTTATCTGCATATACACCTCCATGCCAGAAGAGGGCACCAGATCACATTATAGACGGTTGTGAGCCACTATGTAGGTGCTGGGAATTTAACTCCGGACCACTAGAAGAGAAGCCAGTGCCCTTAATCTCTGAACCATCTCTCCAGCCCTAAGGAAGGTAAAATAAAACAGCCCCCTCTGTAATAAAAAGAAAGGCCAAACTGTAACCAAATTAAAGCATATAAAAAACCTGTGAACTCTATTGTTTATTGATCAACTACTCCTGAACATGAAGCCTGCCCTGGAGCATTTGATAAACCCAGCATCACTCCATGGAGAAAACTGACTTTCCTCTCCCAGCAGATATAAATTTTCCTCTCCCAGCAGTTCAGTTGTCAACCTTTACCTTAATGGCTATGCCTTCACTCTTCATTCATTCATTCTTTTTTAATATATATATATAAAAAAACAAAATATAATGGAATAAAACAAAAAACGACCACATTGGAATTGGATAAGATAAACAATAGAAGGAAAGGGCATATCTTAAGGGTGTTTCCAGAGAGGTTTAGCTGGGGTGGGGAGACCATGGGTTGGAACATCTGGCTATATAAAAGGAAAGAAGAAACCATGAACTCCAACCTTGCCCTTTCTCTGCTCCCTCACTGCAGTTGCAATGTGACCAGCTGCCTCCAGCCCTACTGTGTGCCTTTCCATTGTGACCAACTGTATCTTCTCTTTGAGTCACACTAAACCCATCCTTCCTCAGGTTGCTTCTGGCCAAGTATTTGGACCACATGCAAGATGTAAATAATACAATGAGTAGAACTTACTTTTATAACTTAAAAATGAAAGTCCAACCACTAAGAATTTGTTCTAGCTTCTCTACTTGTTGATTTCAGCCATATATGTCTGAGCAAGTTGCTTAATTTTGTGAACTTTAGTTGATACCATGAAATAATGATGACTATGAAGTATGTTATTCCTTCAGTACCAGACTGTGTTTTCAATCATGACACTGAAATCTGTAAGCTCTAAAACTTTCAGAGTTGCTTTTGGTAGGAAAATGACCCATCAGTGAACTATCTACAGTCTCCAGGAAACTGTTTATGTGGGCGTGAGTTTTCCCAGGGAAAACCTGAGGTCAAGTAGACCCATGAACCCTAAATATGTATGATAGGCTGTAACCTTCATGAAAATAAATTATTTTTTCATCTTTGTGTCCTCAGACCTAGAACACATTTAGCCACTAAAGGCTACTTCAGAGAGATACCTGGAATGATGGTTCTGTAGTCGAGAATGCTTGCCACTCCTGCAGAGGATGTGGATCGATTCCAGGGTGTGATTTCCAGCACTCACACAGCACCTCACAATTGCCTATAACTCCTGTCCCAAGGGATCTCATCCCTCTTCTGACCTCCGAGGGCACCACGCACACATAGGGTGCACACATGCCAACAAAACACTCATATACATAAAATATAAATAAATAAACAAACAAATATTTTTTCTTTAAAAATGATTTAAGAGATAGGAAGGGGGAGAGAGTCAGAAACGAAGAACAGGACACAGGGGTGCACATCTCTTCTCAACCACTTGGGAAGCTGAGGCAGGGGTATTTCAAGATGAAGACCAGCCTGGGTTGTGTAAGGATAGTATTTCAACTAAGAAGACTTGGGATGTAGCCCAGTGGTTGAGAGCTTGCCTAGCATGTTCAAAGCCCTGTCTTCCAGACCTAGAGCCACAGAAAAAAAGAAAAGAAATGGGAAAAAAGAAAGGAAGGAAGGAAGGGAAGGAGGGAGGGAGGGAGGGAGGGAGGGAGGGAGGGAGGGAGGGAGGGAGGGAGGGAGGGAGGGAGGAAGGGAGAATATATCATAAATTCAGAGTCATTTTGTAACTACCACTACCATCTAATTTCAAAACACTTTTCTTTTAGCCTCAAAAGAAGCCTTCTACACATTTTGGTCCCTTCCCCCTACTCCCAGGCCCCATCGACTACCACGGTACTTTCTACCTTGTGTATTTTCATAGGTCCTATCCAGGCTAGCCTGTAACTCGTTGTGTAGCCTAGGCTGGTCTGTAACTCACAGAGATCTGCCTGAATTTGCCTCCCAAATGTTGAGACTAAGGGTATATGCCACCATGCCCAGATCTTCCCAAGTCTTTGAATTTGCCTATTATAGGCATGTCAAATAAATGCATAGCTGTTGAAGGATTTTTTTAAGCACAAATAGGTAAATTAATGAATTGAAATCTTAAATGTAAGAACTAGGTGATAATCTATAGATACTAGATAGATATTACCACAGGTACTATACAGATATTATCAGCATTAGCATTTTGTATTTCTCACAAGATTCAGTGTAAAGACATGCACAGAAATGAATCTCATGCCTGACTCCCTACTTAAATGGACTTAACTTTAAGACTTTGACAAGTTAGGCAACGTTTGTTTTATTTCACAACTGAACCTTGGCAGGTCACTCCCTCTGCCTTGCCTATTGTGTTGAGCATAAGGAACAGTGTGTTGGCAAACCTGTTGGTGCCAAGAGTAGTCACGGGAAATAATGATCTTTATTCTGCAGCTTTGCAGAACTGAAGCCATCTTGTGGTGGGGGTGACAGAAAGCAGATGCACAAAGTTGTCCAAGATCCTCCATCTGAGGGAGGGTAGCTGCCTGTCTGCCATCACATGCTTTAGAAGGAAACCATCTCTAAACAAGCATCCCAGGAGGACAATCCCTAGGACCAGAGCTCAGCACCTTCCTATCAGCTAGCTCACTATAATAAGGTTTTCTCTACTACCACCTTGACTTTGGACCAATTGGCTTCCCTTGTATGGCCATCAGATGGAGCCTACTACGTGCAGTAACAAGTATTTAGGATCTATCAGAGTTGAGGATGTAATCGAAAAATTAAGCCCATATCTCTGAAAGATATCACTAAATAAGACCTGTTCTTGAACCATATGAGCTCCATAAGGAACCACTAGAAGACACTAAAAGCTACGTCAAGCAACTTACTGTTTCTATGATGCAATACTCATCAACATCAATTATTAAGTAAATTTAAAATCTACGAGGGAGGAGGTTTCTTTTTGTCCAACAGCTCTTAGGCCAGAGAGGTCTATAATAGCGCACAGACTAACAAGGAGGAAACACACACAGGATATTGTCATGTGTATTCTGCCTATGCACAGACTAAAGCAAAGGAAGGAGATGTGTCAGGAGCAGATCTGAAATGTGAGGCTCAGATACCTTCATCCAATGAAGCAAAGGCAAGGGTGTGGAGGGAGCCATCCTAAGAATATGCCCTCTTCATGTATGTAAATTTACCTTAATATATATCATCTGCTCTTGTTTACAGAGCTTCTCCTAGCTCCCTGTTTACCAGAAGAATCTGATAAAAGTCAATAAAACATCAAAGAATAATCAACCACGTGTAACTGAGCTTAGCTGTCCAGACTGCCCAAGCCACTTATGGAGCAAAAAAAAAAAATGTGATAAAAGCAGAATCTTTTGAAAGTAATAACATTTTCTCCCAAAGAAACTGAGGTTAGCTTACCTGGAAATCCATACAACAAGAACTCAAGTCTTTATATTTGCGGGTACTCTAACATTTGATTGTGCTCACAGACTTTATTCTCTTGGTCCTCCATGTCTTCATCGGTAATCCGTACATGCAGGGTTAGACAATATCTATGCCTGATCTTTTTATGTGTGTCACAAAACACTTTACACTCTCTTGGTTTTGCTTTGAATACTGAGTACTCAGTAGCCCTGAAAAATACATAGGCTTGGATTTTATTTAGAGTACACTGATGGTGGGTATGGGCTATGAGAAGGTTATATTGGTGGGGTTTTCTAGGAAAACGGCAGAAAAAGGGAACGGCTTTATCAAATCAGCTGACCTTGAGGTTGTAATATCTGGTAGTTGTTTGGTCCTTGAGTCCGGATGCCTGTGTAGTTGAGGGGGTCCCCAATGACTGCCTCACATCAGAGAGGGGCCAGCAACCCGGCAGTTCCTTCAGTTCATGAGGCTATCATCTCAGAAGTCCCAATGTGGCACCAAAACCCTGAAGGGTTCCTGGAGAACAGCTGGTCCTTAGTCAGGGATGGAAGGCTGAAATGCTGGTGCCAGCATCAGCAAAGGAAGCAGCAGCAGCAGCAGCAGCAGGGAAAACTGATTCAATTGCAAGAAGGGAGGCCGAGTGAGTGGAAGGGGAACAGTCTTCCCTCTGCCCTGCACCCTTTTTAATCTAAGATGCTACCAGTAGGCAGCATCACACATAATTGAAACGGGTCTTCTGATATCAATTAAAGCAATCGGGAAGGTGGGGTTCCCTACTCGGGTGATTACAAAGTGTGGCAGGTTGTGGCTTAGTGTGGCAAAGGCAGCAGCAGAGGTGACAGTGGTGGTGGAGGTCGTGTGTTTATGCATGTTCCTGTGTAGTGTGTGTAGGAAGCATGCCTATGTGCAGGCAGAGTCTTCTCAATCAATTTCCAACATTTTTTTTTCCGAAATGTTCGCTCACTGAACCTGGAGTTCACTGTGCAGGAGTGGCTAGCAGACAATCCCCAGAGATTCCCCCTGTGACAGCCCACCCGGCACTAAGATTGCAGCCATAAGTCACCATTCCCTGCTTAGACCTCAAACCTCAGTTGCTTCTTGCCAATTGCTTTTTCTCCTACTGTTATATAACTAAAGCTTTAGGACAGAAGCCCAAACTCTGCTGGACTCCGCCATCATCATAATGAAAGGGATGAGTAAGAGAGCAAAGCAGAGACAGGAAGTTTAGTTAGCGTGGGAAAAGCAGTCAGTGGGATCCAGTGACCCCACGTTCCATCTTCAGGATGCTGATAAGAACTGAAGATTTCCTAGACCAGAGACAGACTACTACATAGCAAGAGGGCAAGCCGAAAATGCTGATTCCTGAAAGGGAAGAGACAGATGGGAAAGGCTAAAAGAAAAACTAAATTCCCCTTAAAAGAAAGTGGACCAAGGTCATAAAATGCCCAATAGAGTCAACTTCAATGGGATTGTTTTCTAGGGAAGGGATTAAGGACCAGGCAACTGCATAAGAAGCACCACATCATATAACCAATGAAGGAAGTCCTCTCACACTAATGGCTAAGGCAATGCCCTACAGACTTGCCTACAGCCCCATCTTATGAAGGCATTTTTTCCAACTGATATTCCACCTCTCTGATGACCCTAACTTGTACCTGTATAAGCTTGCCCCCCAGTGACTTTTGGCAGTGGCACAAGCACAAGGACCCCCACTTTCTTGTTAGTGTTGAAATGCCCCTCCTGGCCCCCACCACATAGCCCATGTTGGCTTAAATCTCCCAATTTCTTCCCCCTTCAGCTGAGCAAAACCAATTAAGAGTCCACATGTCAGCATAAGGTATTGCCTACTAGGAAGGAATAAGGAATGTGCTTTCTTGAACTACAACCAGGTTGGAATCACAAACCCTTCATCTTCTAATTGAGTCATCCTAATTAGCCACCTAATCTCCAGTTTTCATATAAAAGAAAAAGAAACAAGTCTTCCAGCTTTACTAGAGGATTAAGCAAGATAGCAGATGGAAAACACCTGCTTTAGATTAATATGCACTCACCAGTCCTTCTCATCCTGGCTGAAGGGATTGCTCAGCATCTGTTGGGTACAAAGGGTGCTTGCTCCGTCAGGAGAAGTTTGAAGGGCTGCGGTAGTGTGTGAATGCTGGGATCCCAAGTCTAAGCTGCCCAAGCAACAGAGTAAGATCAACTCACAAACAAACAAATATAAATAAAAATAGCACTTTTGAGGACTGCTTTAGTCAGGGTTGCTATTGCTGTGATAAATAGCAGAAAGTTGTTGGGGAAAGAAGGGTTTATTTGGCTTATACTTCCACGTCATAGCCCATCACTGAAGGAAGTCAGAAGCTGATGCAGAGGCCATGGAGTGGTGCTGCTTACTGGTTTGCTCTCCATGGAGTTAAGGCTAAGCCTACTTTCTTATAGAGTCCAGGCATCTCACCAACTCATATTTCATGTTTTTAAACACCTCTACCTATGCCCAAATGCTGTCTGGATTTATAAAATATTCATTTTCTACAGCAGATGTGCAAAGAGTGTATATAGATTTATTAAAAACAAACCAAGTGTCATTGATAAGAAAAATGGAAGCTTAAAATGAACAATTTTCCTCCACCCAGCTACATATCCAACCACTCATCCATGTGTCCATTCATCCATCTATCCATCCACATATCCATCCTTCTACCCATCTATCCAGTCATCCATTTATCCTTGTATTCATCATTTCATATGCTTATTCACGTATCCATCCATTGTTTATTCCATTATCATCTATCCGCTATCTATCTATTTATGCATGGAGTGGATCAGTCAAATTCATAAAAATCCCACTGAGAAGTTCTATTCTGCCACAAAAGACATATTCTTTTTATTTTCTCCACTTTCAATAAAATGGAAGAAATTAGCAAATACTTCGATCATTCTGTGGCTTGATCTGTATCTCCAATGCATAGTTTTCATACTTTTAAGGAAGATATAAAATTTTCATGCTTATTTTCTACAAATAAATACTATATTTTCAAATAACAGAAGCTTTAGATTTCTTCAAATTTTCAGATTCTTGAGAGAAATAATTTTTATTGGTTTTTTCCATGAATTGTTCTCTTTTACCATCTTTTGATCTACTTGTCTGTACTATAAACTTATTAGGTTCCCTGTATTTTATTTAACAAGAACACATCATAGCTTCAACTATAAATAATGCTTTTTAACAGAAATGTCAATAATCCTTAAAAAGCCCCATGCTGTATCAATCTAAAGCTCTCTTATTTTTGTTATTGATTATTTAATGCTATTTTCTTCTCGCCATTACTCATATCCAGCACTCTATAGATTAATTTACCAGGAGAGGAAAATTCCCATGCATTAAGTTTATCAAGACACACAAGCCCAGTAAGGCACTATACTTTATATTTTATATTTATTTATACAAATGTGTTTTATATTTTGCGATTAATTTTGTAGAATTTTTTGAATGATAATATTCATATTAAGAATTAGATCTTTGGCAAGTATTTAAAATGATTCTATTTTATATATCAAGTGAGAATCATGAGATTTATGGTTTTTCTAAATTCCTTAAAATGCCTGCCAACAAAATATTTAAAGCTCATATTTTAGCTTCTGTGTATGATTGTGAGAAAATAAACATGTAGTAAAAATGTATAACATGCAGCCTTAGTAAATCACATTGTGTTAGTAGTACTGCTTCTGGTAGAATATATATATATATATATATGTATATATATATATATATGTATATATAGAATATATATATGTGTGTGTGTGTGTGTGTGTGTGTGTGTGTGTGTGTGTGTGTGTGTACTGTATATTCCAAGTTGATGTTGATTTCCTAGGAGTAAGGATGAATTCGAATAAAGCAGTCTGTGTTTCAGTCCTGGAGTGACCAATGGCTTCTACATGTTTAAGGATTTGATAAAATGCCAACATGTGTTTCACAATTGTTCAGCACTAAGGAAAATCTTCCATGATTACATAAGCATGCTGCCCTACAGCTTGAGCTCCTGATGCATGGACATGAGGACTTTTAAGAGAAATGTGCCCAGTGGGCTTTTCCTGGACAATTCATCATATATTATTATGCAGAGTAAAAGCTGGCAGTAAACTTGGTTAGAAAAAATGGGAAGAAAAACAGAGAACTGGATTAATGTCAACTTTAAAATCTGACTTGTATTCTGTTTCTTCCAAGTATCTGTTTGGAAAATATGAAATGCCAACATTTTACAGAATGATCTCATTGCTATAAAAATCATCTTTAAGTTTTTTCCTTTGAGTTTAGCTTAGCTAGCTCTGCAAGGGGCTAAACAGAGCTGCTTGAACTGGATCCCAGACAAAACTAAATTTCTCACACTCTTAAATAAAATTGATTAGTTTGCTTTGATTTGGTTTTCCGTATCATATTTGAAAGCAGAATCAGTTTCTTTAACCATGGTTGATTCTTATTAGAAGAGTTACCTTTCTCTGAGTTAAACCTTCACATCTAAAATATTCAAAACTTTTATAAATATTAGTGTCAAGCAACCAATTTTGAATCAATAAGTTGACATATAGTAGGTTTCCACCATTATGGTTTAGAAAGTAGCTGTTCTCTTAGGCTCCAAAATGCGATTCCAAGGGAAACTCCATTACAGAACAACACAAAGGCTCATGGGAATTGTTGTCTTATTACATAAGTTTGAATTACCTGGTGAAAATTCAAAAGGGAACACTGATTCCAAGGAAACTGTGGAAAGAAAGGGGGAGAGGTAAGCAAGAAAAGTTACTGGGGGCTAAAACTCTGTCTTTTTCTCATGTGTGGATCTAGATTGAACTTCTTATACATAACCATGGTAGAAGAAGAGGGACTGTTAGAGGGGGGGAGAAAATGTGCTATGAACAAGTGCTGTTATATTGTCATAAAAAGCCAAAATAAAATTCATTGCCTGGTATAGTAATAGCAACAACAACATATATGTATATATATATATATATATGATGAAAGACATGATTTTTGTCATCTGAACTCCTGAATGGATTTTGAATGCATAATAGTCCAAGAAGTTAAATCAGTCACTCTCATCTGAAAAGGGGAAGAAACCAACAGCAAGGGTCGAATAAGACAGTTGCCCTGTTCTGGAAGTGAAGATAAGGGCAGAAAGACTAGATTTGCTCCCCAAAAGCAACCCTTCTTAATTCAACACTCTGTGTTGAATGTGATGCAATCTTCATATCCCTTCTGTGTTTAAAAAATACAGAGAAAACCTAGCCTAGCATGGCAGCCCTCTGAGAGGCTCTGCCCAGCAGCTGATTGAGAATAGATGTAGATACCCACAGACAAATACAGAAAGGACTGAAGGCCCTCAAGGAGATGGCAACCCCATAGAAAGACCAACAATGTCAAATAACCTGAACCTCTGAGAGGTCCCAGAGACTGAGCCACCGACCAAAGAGCATACATGGTCTGGTCTGAGGTCCCTGACACATATGTCGCCTCAGTGGGAGAGGTTGTACCTGATCCTGCAGGGACTTGATGCACCAAGATGCCACCATACTGGTACAGGGGGTGGGGGTGGGGCAGTATTTGAAATGTAAATAAATAAATAAATCAGAGAAGTCAGGAGAACGAAAGAGAGAGAGATGGATTGAAATCTGCTGGTCCACGTGAACTAGAAATACAATCTCTGTGGGTTGGAAGGGGCTCAGGGCTCAGAACTGAGTCATAGCAGGTATTATGGTCAGAGATCATAAGTGATGATAATGTCTCATTCAGCTTGGCTGCCATACCAAAGGACCACAAATACTGTGCTTACATAGAAATGTATTATCTTGCATCTCCAGAGGCTCAAAGCCCAAAACCAAGGTAACAATATGGTTTGGTTTTGGTTGGATACACTGGATAGCTGTCTTTTAGATTGTGACTAAGAATTAAACAAGCAATCCCCTGTCATTATGGGAAATTATGGAGAGAGAGGGAAGAGAGACAGAGAGAAGGGGGAGGGGGAGGGCATAGGGAGAGGGAGGGAAGGAAGGAGGAGAGGGAGCTCATAAATCAAAGCTAGGTTGAAGCATCAAACTAATTGGGAGTCTGCAAATGAAGTAGACAGGAGAAAGGCAAGAGGAAATTGAAAGATCAGGCAAATGAGACTAAAGGGAAGACACGGCTCTAGGGCATGGTTTTCACCAACAGATGGGTGATCCAACAGGAAGGAGGAGGACCGTCTGCTCACAGTAGAACAAGGATGGCGCCAACTCTCATGCCTTTCACATCCCCCACCTCAGCAAACTCTTCTGGGGTCTGTTTACACCAGGTCACCCAGCACAGAGCTTCATTAACCAATCAGGAAAAACTGTCAACTAGAAAAATGCTAGACTCTTGCCAAAGAAAGATGTGCGGATGAGTGGTCATTTCCTCCCCTCATTCTACTGCTTCATCGTCCTCTATTAAACTGATAGCCATGTTTTAAGCACATCCCTACCGAGACATCTTTGGATGCTCCAAGGAAGAAAAGAGGACTGGGTCACAGTTAGACGTCACTGTGTGAACTTCCGCTACAGGACCGGAGGTGAATTCTTTTCCCCTCGGATTACATGTAGGAGGGAATAAGGACATGATGTTTACAGCGAACTAGCTTTTTCTAGACTAGAGATTTCTGTACTTTGTGAAGACGCTAACAAATGGGTTTACTGGGACATTTAATTGTGTACCGATGACCTAGTCTATACATGGGCAAATGCCACAGTGGTCATCTGCTCTGAGATGCCCTATTTAAAAATTCCAAGAATGAATTAAAGAAAAATAGCATCTCTCCACTAAACAATCAGGTTATATAGACATATTTTAAACACACACACACACACACACACACACACACCTCCTTACTACCTTTCATTTCTGAAACTGAAGAATTCTCAAAGGGCCATTTTCAGAAACACTAAAGTTCTCAAAAGGCTTCCCGGAACAGCACATTACTATAACTTGACACCATGTTTTAGATATTACCCAATAAACGTTTGCAAGGCAGCAATAAACCTTGCTTCTAATAGCAGGCTTCATGCTGTGCTATCCAAGTGCAGAGGAAATGACTGAGCAGAAAGCTCACATACAGCAATCAAGGGCTAAGGCACCATCACAGAGCTCCAGGGCCCAGTTCATTATGGTTCCTCTGAGGAGGCTCAGAAGCAGAACCAGCCCTGATTCCTCCCTCATTACAGGGAACTTACTCCAGTCTTTTCTAGGTGCCTCTAAATGAGCAAAGGCTCGGTAAGGCTGAGGCAATCGGCAGTGTCAGCTCTGCTGGGTGAGAGAGGCAAAAGCAGGATGCTGTACCTGTCTACATAATAAATTACAACATCCCTTCAGCTTACTTGTGCTTGTAGTCATATAGAGGCTGCCAGCTATGCCAGTACCCAGCCTCGGGTCCCAGTTTTAAGCCAATATGTGTGAGAATGTGAGAACTCCATCTTCTTAGAAGATGGTAGAACACAGAGGCACATGGCAGCCACATTGCTTTGTATAGTGGATGATACGTTGTGGCTGCAGCAATTTCTCTGCATAAAGCCCAAGGACTCTTTACTGATTTTAATCTACTATTTAAGTGACAGTTCATCTTCTCTTTGAGAATGGGGAGCTTTGTAACTGACACTAGAATCCAAACCTAATAAAAATACTTTAAAAATATCTGCAGAAGACTGACTGAAGCATGTGAAGTCTTTCCCACTAAGGGGAAAGAACTCACCACTTGCTTTCATTCTGAGAAGACCCTGTCCCTCCTTAGCTTAATAGACACAACTCCTACTTGAATGGTTGTTTTCTGACAAGATTGATTACATATAGGGAGGTTCCAAGTTCCTTTTCAACATTTAGATATTGTGCTCTTCCCAAATCAGCTGAAATAAATATCCCACTAGCTTTTTTTACTTTAATTAACAGGAGAATGGGAAGAAGAGGATGGAGAGAAAAAGAAAGACTAAAACTTTTTTTTCTTATGGTAGTATTTGATGTCAAGCCTAGGCAGAGATAGCCTCAGGCAGGACCTATGGTGGATCATGAGTGAATTATATAGCACTGTGCTCTGCTCCTGAATGACCAGGTCAAGCAAGCATGCATAAGGCATCTAGATTCTATACTAGCTTGGTCTACAGATCCCTCAAAAAATAACCAACTCTAGTAAAGATGACTCCATTCTCAATCTGATTGCCACCATAAGAGCCATGAAAGCTCATCAGACAGGGCAACGTGTTGACATGTCTCCTTAGAGCCCCTCCCAGCCCAGAATTTCCACTTTCCATTAAATAAACAAATGTTTACTCTGCTTGCACTGAATCTACACTTTCTTGGGCATAAGACAACAAACTTGAAAGCCACTGGCTCAGGGTGACTTTGGTGGCTGGGACCATCTGGCAGGCACCCCAGCTTCCAAATTAAGCTGACCAAGAGCTAAGGAAGTCTCCTTCATTCTCAAAGAACCTGTATGACGTGATTACAGAGATTTCGCCATAATATCAAGTCCCATTTTAAATTAAAAAATATTAAGCATCATTTATGATCCCATCACAAATGTTGAGCCCTTAAGTCTTTATCAGTGAAAGGGGACTGTGCTGATGTCTGTGGGAAGTGCAGCTAACTGCAAATAGCATAAGATGTAAATGACCTTAACCTAGAGGCCTGACTCAGAACCAAGTCTGCAAAGGGGGTTATGGGACACCACAGCCATACACAGGGTCTACACAGCTGCTTTCATCTTATCTTAATGATGCCAGCTTACACTGCAAAATGGTCACCACAGCTTGTAATGTCAGACAAAACAACCACAGGGAAAGGAGGGAAGGCAGTAAGAAGTGGGCTCCCTGTTATCAGCAAGTCAAAATCTTTTCCCAGGGTGTGTGCACTAATGCCCATATATGCGCAGGTACCCTAAGAGGTCAGAAGATGGTGATGGATGCATTGGAGCAGGAGTTGTAGGTATGTGTGAGACACATGATGTAAGTATTAGGATCCAAACTTGGATCTTCATATTAGATCAGCAAGTGCTTTTAACCATTGCGTCATCTTTCCAGACCTGCCTGTCAAATCTCTGCAACTGTCTTCTCAACCTCAGCTGTGTGTTTCTGGCCTCCTTTGGCTAAAGGAAAACCAACAACAATGACGACAACAACAACAACAACCAGTAAATAGAAAAAAAACAAAGAGGGGTGGAAAGTATACACACATACACATACACACAGAGACATACACACACATACACACACACTGAATGGATGAAGCAAGACAAGCTCCAATATACAGATAAACACACACACACACACACACACACACACACACACATTTGCACGTTGTATGGATAGAGCAAAGGGCCAACCAACTTTACATACACATACACATACACATACACATACACATACACATACACATACACATACACATACACATACACACATACACACATATACAACATATACAACATATACATCATACATCATATATCATATACATCATATACACATATACACATATACATATTTGGTAGATGGAGCAAACTCCAACATTGACTCCAACAACTTTATTTTTTCTTAGACATTTTATACCTCTGAAGACAGAGTTCTTTATGTAGGAAAACGATTACCTCATAGCCACAAGTTACATATTCTCTAAAAACAATCACCACAAAAACATATTCTTCAGAAACAGATTAAAATCATTACACAAAAGGAAATTACAACATCTTGTCATTGATTAACAAAGTTTAAGCAAGCCAATCTGTAGTAGCAAGTTTTTCCTATGCTTAGCTGAGGACAATTTGTATTTACCAAGAAGCAGATCTTCATCTATCTCACATCTTATTTTTGAAGACTTGTTCGGGGAAACTGGCTAATCATCTATTCTCTATTATTGTACTCATAATAGAATTATTTATTCTTTATTTATAACTCTTTCTATCCTTATAACAGCTCCAAGGGATGACAGTACCTTGCCTGAATTCTAGTGCCTCCTCTTTCCCAGCTAATTTGAAACTCCATCAACTGGAGAGAAGAGGCTAGAAAAAGATTCCAAGGACTACAGTAAAGACTCGGTGGCCATTTCCTGCTCTTTCAGAGGAAGAAAGAACCCACCTTGGGAGGTTCATAAATATCTGTAACATAACTCCACGAAGTGGCCTGGACATAGGAGTGATGCTCTCCTCCCCACTTAACACCTTCGGCAAGAGCTATGAGAGGAGAACTGGTCCTGCCCCTCCTAGAACTTGGAGGCTTCAATGAGCATGGCTGAAGGAAGTACCTATGCTGGTCATTTGGAAACCAGTGTTACTAAGAGCTTGTACTGAAGTGTATGAGACCATTACAGGAAAATATCCCATCTTAAAGACTGACTGATGCACATTACTGGAATAGGTAATTAACATGCCCATGCAACTTCCTATAGGCACATTGCAAACTGTCTAAGCCATTAGGCTCATAGGAGGTAGGCATGGTTGGAGTGATTTTCCAGAGCAGTTTTCTGAAATGAGTCATAAAAGGACAACTTGGAATGGGATTTGACTGACAGCAAAGACTGAAAAGAGGGTGGCAGTGATGTTCCCCTTGGAGGGAGAGGTGTGGACATGCAAGCAATTATGATAAAGAACTCAGTATATATGAAAACAGAGCTTAAGTCATGAGGATGTGGTCAGGGGACCAAGGGGAATGACTGAGGGGTGGGCGAGCTCTAGGAAGTGAATTTCTACTGCCGATTTGGGGGTTGTGTCCTTTAGGCAGCAGGAAGCTGACAAGAAGTGAACTTCTGATGACTGATCCTGCCTGTCATGGACCACATCTGAAATTACTAAACCCACTGGGCACATCTATGAGGGATTTCTTTTCCTTGATTAAAACATTTGAAGTGGGAAGATCCACCTATAATCCATGCCATTCCTGCTTCTGCCAGCCTGTAAGAAGGACACAGAAGAGGGAAGCTTTGCTCTTTGCCTGCTGGCCCTCACTCTTGCTAGCAAGTCCATAACTTCACTGGCATTGCAGCCTACTTCTTCAGGATTCTGGCATATACTGAAGACCAACCGAGGAATCCAGCCTTGGGGAAGAAAGAGCTACAGGATTCTTGGGTCTGCCAGTGGTAGACAGCCATTGTTGGGCTAGCTGGACCACAGCCTGTAAGTCATTTCAATACATCTCCTTTTACTGAGTGTATGTGTTTGTGAGTATGTGTGTGTGGGTATTAGACATATACATACATATACATGTATATGTATATATACACATACATATATTCATTCTATAAGTTCTCTTTCTCTATAGAACCCTAACTAATACAATAGCCAACATCTATTTATTCCTTTTTTATTTTATTAGATATTTTCTTTATTTACATTTCAAATGCTACCCCAAAAGTTCCCTATACCCTCCCCCCCCCCCCCGCCCTGCTCCCTTACCCACCCATTCCCACTTCTTGGCTCTGGCATTCCCCTGTATTGTGGCATATAAAGTTTACAAGACCTAGGGGCCTCTCTTTCCAATGATGGCCAACTAGGGCATCTTCTGCTACATATGCAGCTAGAGACACGAGCTCTGGGGGTACTGGTTGGTTCATATTGTTGTTCCACCTATAGGGTTGCAGACCCCTTCAGCTCCTTAGGTACTTTCTCTAGCTCCTCCATTGGGGGCCCTGTGTTCCATCCTATAGATGACTGTGAGCATCCACTTCTGTATTTGCCAGGCACTGGCATAGCCTCACACGAGACAGCTATATCAGGGTCCCTTCAGCAAAATCTTGCTGGCATATGCAATAGTGTCTGGGTTTGGTGGCTGATTATGGGATAGATCCCCAGGTGGGGCAGTCTCTGGATGGTCCATCCTTTTGTCTTAGCTCCAAACTTTGTCTCTAAGACATCCATTATTCCTTAGTTTTAAGTGTGCATCTTTTTATGTTAAATGAGATAGAACTGCCTAATATCTGAATGACTTTTCATTAGGCCAAGAACAATAAATTCATGATGGAAAAGGAATTTCAAGCCAAAAATGATACATTTTTCTCTCGCCATGAGTTAGATCAGCAATTCATGTTTTCTCTTAACTGCCTCTCTTCTATCTCGAAAATATTATCCAAGCACATGACAAAACATCTTAAGGCCTCCACACTGGGGTCCAAGGGCCCCCACACTGGGGTCCCAGACCCGGTCCTGGGCCCTTCCTTCTTCCACTCCTTATTCACAGGTTCATTTGAAAAATCAAGCCATAGTCATATATTCTAGAAAAATCTAGAGCACGAGACAAATTTAATCATAAAAAGTTTAAGCTGTTTTTGTACAATTGTTATTTATAAACACTGTGATTGGCTTAAGGAAAGAGATGAGGTACATTCTCAAGTTTTGATTTTGTGCACAGGAAAGGACTAGCAGTAACTTCCACAAAACACCATCATCTGATGTCTTGGCAACATGGAAAGATACCGATTGACACATCACAACATGACATCTACATCTATAAAGTCACAGCCAGGAGTAGCACAATCAAGTCAACAAACCAGTCATCCAAAGACCCTAAAATGCTTTAAGGAAGTTCATGATTCTTGGTTGGGCCACCTTTGCAGCTGGGCTCGGTTATTCGTGGGATAACAAATGGCACACATACCTTGGAGGTAGAGCTTGGGCATGCCTAGTGGACACAGGATAAGAGAAGGCAGATGCAGAAAGGGAAATGGAGAAAACAGACAGTTCTTAAGACTAAATGTCCATCTGACTTTCCTTCTATCCTCCCTCTTCCTCTTTCTTTTTTCTTTCCTTTTTTCTCTTTCTTTCTTTTTATCTCCATACCTATAGTATATCGTGTTACTGGTGATAATACTGAGGGTCTTGCACATGCTAGACAAGTTGTTATGAACCACTAGACAAGAACTCTATCCCACCCTAATGACCTTTGTTAAAAATCTTGACCTTTGAGTCTTCCTGCAATTACAAACCTGCTCCTTGCAGCCTGGCAGAACAGTGATCTTTATCATGCATCAGTGGATGAGTTTGAATGCAGTCTTGTGGACAGGGTTGGGGATGTGAGATCTAGGATTAAACTATTTTATTTGATGGTTTTTAGTCTGATATTGTGGGTGTCACTCCCTACTTTTACTTTGTAACTTTGGGAAATAGCTTTCCCATGTTTTCCATATCTCTCTACATTTTTCCAGCAGTGAAAGCCATGTGTATGCTCCCAGAGTTATAACTAAGATTACACAGAATGCTGCCAGTCAGCTGTGTGGCGTGGCACCTGTCACACAGAAAAGCTCTGTGGATGTAGGAATGCTGGCTGTCGTTGCTCTGAGGGAATCCGAGGCAGTGCCTCAAAGATCCTTGGAGGCAAATACAAAGAACATATATATTTCCTCAGATCCATGCAGCAACCCTTCTGAAGGAAAAGGCCATCTCAAAGGACATGGTATCCTATAGGTAGTACATTAATGCAAATGATAACATGTCCTTTGGGAGTCTGTCATTGACATCCAATGTCACAGAGACAAGTAGAGTGCACAGAGAAGACAGACAGACCCAAAGGAGTCTCCGTGCTGAGTTGACATTAAACATCACAAAGGAGATAAATGCATTTCTGTGGTTTATTCCTTGAGATTTCTGGTATGATGGGTTAGCTCTTTCTAACCCCCCTCCCCTACTCCCCCCCCCTTTTTTTTTTCAGAGAACCTCAGCAAACATTATTCAGAGAACTTTTTAATCCAATCTATGTGTGGTTACATCTCTGTTTTAAAATAAATAAATAAATAAATAAATAACCAACCAAAAACTATTTTGGAGTTGTTGGTTTAGAGTTCCAGCTTTTGGGGTTGTCAAAATGAGCAAGCCAGAGATACGGGGCAGGATGTAACTGAGTCTGCTAATGGAACTCATGTGTGGAAGTAAATGATGAGAGGGTCAAGGGGGATAAAACACTTGAAAAATAATGATGTGATGTAGAATTTTCCTTCATATGCTGGAATCTGGAGAGGTTTTATATCATCTTTTCTTGAAAGGAAATTAAACTGTAGTAAGCTATGCTCTCCTAAAATAGTAGCCATGGCCTTGTTTGTTTTTAATTAAATTCCATCCAGATAAAGGGCCCTCATCTTCTCTTATGTGAGCTTTCTGATTGCCACTGATCCATACCCCAGATAAACAAAACACCTTCCAAATTGGATCCATTTGGGTCAGCTCCTCTCAGAAGCTTGCTATGGCCCTCAGATAACCTGCAATATCTTTCTGTGAGAAATGAGAAGCCCCTATTTATTTTGGTAAGTGAGATCCCTCCGGAGAGAAAAGTTACCATAAGAGAGGGACTTTAATCTCATTCTCCCCAGTCCGACTACTGCTCTGGAACGCAATCAGGCCACCCGACTGTTGTTATCTGTAGGACTCGCCCCTTCTCTGTCCTCTTTAGGCAAACAGAGAAACAGCAAACGTCAACCTCAGCCATTTACCCTGCCATGAGACTCCAGGCCTCATTTCCACTCACTTTCCACTCATCCATTCCCTCACACCATGTGGGACACTGATTCTGTACAGGACACCATCCAGGCATGACAAAGAGTCCCTTCCCGCTCTTGTAGGAAAGGGTCCTGTGTGTGTGTGACCCTTTGGTTAGGGACCACCCTGCAATGGATTTCCTGTAGAACAAATGACAGTATGGTCTAAGTTACAGCCTGTATGACAGACAGGCTACTGTGTGATGCTATACCTGAGAGACATAAACAATTATCTCCTCACTCCCAGATAGGGAACACATGATACTACAAATTCAGGAGACCACTAAAATAGGACATCGTGAGCCAATGGAGTTGGCTTACAGAAATACTGGTGAGAGGTTACTTACCAAATCCCACCTCCAGCACAGGAGTAGGCTTGAGAGCTGCAACTTGGAATGCACTGTGCAACGTACAGGCAGCTTAACAGAATGAAGACTGTCTCTCTCAAGCATCCTAGATGGTGTGGGTCTCTTCTAGGAAATATGACTGGTTTTTGTTACCCAACAGAAGTGAACTCCCAGAAGGAAAAGAGCTATGAAAGACTGGGTGCCTAAAGCCCATTGCACACACTCTGTCTTAAGTTCCTCTGGGACTCATCAGTGTGCTTCCCACCCTGTTGAGTGCACTGTTGAAGGCAAATGGGAAGATGAATACAGCAGAGACTAGATCAGACTTGAACCTGGGCAGCCAAGGTTTCTTCAGTCCCGCTTTCAAACTGACAGTGTTGCTAGTGGTGAGAATCCTAGCAATCGAAGGAGCCAGTGGAACTCAGAGGCAAAGGGCACTCCTCTAGATTGCAGGGCCCTGGAAGAACACAGCACATAAAGAAGGAAGAAGCATTAACACAGGGAAAGGAGCAGGATTATAACACTCTGGTACACCAGGAAGAGGAGGAAGATGCTAAGAGGAAGAGGATGAAAACAGGACACAAAGAAACAGAAAGGCGATTGTTGTCATCAGTCCTACAAGGGTTAAGTGCCAAGGGAAAGACGGCTTCAACGTCTTCTATCTCTTGTTATTCTTGATGAGAAACATACTGATAGAAGCCTGGATAAATATTACACAAGAAGAAATAACAGTGGTCGTCATCAGGTGAATCACAGCCAGCCAGGTCTGTTGTAAACTAAGGTCCATAGACAATAAGCTATGTGCGTATGTCACTGTCCCTGGTCACTAAGGCCAAGCACCATAAGTTGAGTGTCTTTAAAAAGTAGAAACATGTTGTCTCTTCAATCTAATTAAATGGCTGCAATCGACGAAACAAACAGCCCCCCCCCCGCCCCTGTCTCCAAGGACTTCTGTGCTTTCTCTTGCAAAAGTTCTTAAGGCATGGAAATTCATGACATCTGGCACAAACCATGCTTTCACAAACGTCAGCAACAGAACCAGAACTAGGCCATAGACTCACACCTCAAACACTCTGTCCTTCCCCTTACTGTGCTCATGACCATTTTGCTCTCACTGAAGTGTGTGCACGCCCATCCCACTGCCATCCACCACAGCAAACCTCAAGTCCTCTAAGGTTAGGTCACTCCCTTTCATGTGTAGAAGAACATGGCTTCTTCCTCACCAAGCTGGGTCATACTTCCCATAGGCTTGAACAGGAATTCCACTAGCATCAGCCCACCCCAAGAGCTTTGATCCAAGATTATTAAAAAAAAAAAAAAAGAGAGAGATTCTATTATCGTGAAAAGTTTGAGATATACAGCAAGTGGAAATTGCATATGGATCCCATGACCTGTTGGACAACTCCTCAAACACATAGCCTCCTTCACTATCAACACCCCCTCTCTAAGGAGGATAGTCCATTTCTTCCTATTGATGAATCTGCAGGGTTATGCCTGCATCTCCCCAACCTACCCTTTACATTTGAGTTTATTCCTGGTGTTATATATACTGTAGATCTGGACACAGAAACTGTCACCACATTGCACAGAGTAGCTTCCTGGGCTGAACATCCTCCTCCTTACACCTATTGTTTCTGTTTCTCCTTCTCATATCTTTATTCTGTCTCCATAATACTAAACTACAGAACATCCAGAATATTCTATAATGAGAATCATGCAGCCCGTGGCCCTTACAGATTGTCTGCTTTCATGTAGTCACATGCATTTATGTTTCTGCTCTCAGTATCTTTTGCTGCACTGTTCAGTGGTTTCCTTTTTACCTCTGGCAAATGTTCCATTATCTCGACATATCCTAGTTTATGAACTCATTCACCTGTTTACTGAAGGACACTTTGGTTGCTTCCAAGGTTTGGCAATTGTGACTAAAATTACTATAAATATCTGTGCACACAAGTTCTCAAGTCATTCGGGGTAAATCCCGAGGAGTGTGAATCCTAATTGCTGGATCATGTAGTAAGACTGTGTTTGGTTTTATAAGAAACTGCCAAGCTGTCTTGCAACTGTTCGAGGATTTTAAAATCAGCTCGCAGTCCAGCTGGGCTCTGACCAGTTCTCCCAGGCAGTCTCTGTCAGAGTCCCTGACTTCGGGAGCAGTAGTCAGTTCTCAGGACTTAGGGGGGTGAGTGGTAGGATATCTCTCATGTCAGTTGCCGGCAGGCCAGGCCCAGATGTTCATAAGTCTGAGAGTATCCTAGCCTTGCCATTTCCTCTTCCTCCCTGTGAGTTGGAAGGCAAAAGAAGATCTGGAGCATTATCTCGTGGTAAAAACAGGAAGGAGCTCCTAGTATGTACATTGTGAGCCCCTCAAAGCCCATTAAGCAGGAGTCAGGGGGCTTCACATTACTATGTCTTTGTAATATTCACTTGCTAGGCTGAAAACTGATGTAAAACCACGTAAGTGGAATTTGTGTGTCTGTGTGTGTGTGTCTGTGTGTGAGACAGACAGACAGACAGACAGACAGACAGACAGAGACAGATAGAGACAGACAGAGACACAGAGGCAGAGAGAGGCAGAGTTTGGAGGCTTATCTGCATTGCCAGTAGTCCAAAACCAACTGTCTGCATGCAGGAGAGGCTTAGGGTATAGTAGCTTTTGAGTCTGTGAGGCTGAATGCCTGAGCGGTCTCAGTCTACTGATGAAAACCTGGAGGATTCTGGAGAGATGCTGATCTTCAGCTCAAGTTGAGAGCTGGGGCTTGATGTCCAAAGAGAATGGCAGCAGTGGAGGCAGCCACAGAGCAGCTGTACTCACCAGCAGGAACCAAAAAGGCAGACAGGCAAAAAGCAGCAAACCTGGTTATAATTGAGCTGTCTCCAGAAAGTGTCGCCCATGCCTGGGGAGCCTGCCTCTAAGCGAACACTTCCAGGAAATACCAGTGGAAATCTACACAGACTTCCTGTATTCCTCATCCTTCAAGCTGGCAGCTAAGCTTAGTCATGACGGTTTCGGATCCCCTTACGTGGAAGAAGGACCAACAGTCTTCACTTCTTTCTCAGTCTCTATTATCTCAGGAGTTGGGCAAAGGTCACGTGGTGGGTGTCTTAGTTTGGATTTCTATTGCTGTAACAAAAACACCATGACCAGAAAGCAAGCTGGAAAGAAAGGGTTTGCTCGGTTTACATTTCCAGATCTTAGTCCTTCACTGGAGGAAGTCAGGACAGGAACTCAGGTAGGACTGGAACCTGGAGGCAGAAGGTGATGCAGAGACCATGGATAGGTGCAGGCCCTTGGGTATGCATATTCTCTGAGAGTAGACACACAACTGTAAACTTCAAACGCAAGCATGCAGAAGACCACAGGGAACTTACGCACTGTTCCAGATTTCAGTTGTGGCCTCCTAAAGGCTCCAGAAAAGACTTTCTGAAGTTCAGGAAATTCAGAATCACAATGTTCAGAATTTAGTTTTACCAAATAAAATGTTTGAGGCATTGGTGCTGCATAAGTCAGGGCTATAACTTAAATATTAATAATTTACATTCTATTTGGATTATATCTTTTACATTTTTCATAATTATGAGTAAAGATAATTGTTGAGCTACAAGGTCAAGGCTACTCTCAGTTCCCATCTGCTCCTAAGCTGACAGTCAAAGCTGTTGCTGAAAGTCAGAAATCTCCATACCCCTTGCCTTTGTAACGTAATGCACACTGTAGTCCACAGCAGCCAAGCACTGCAGCTTTTGCGAATCCCTTGAGTACTTAATACCCTGCTTGTTTTCTGTTTGCTTGTTTCTTTGCTTTTGTTTTTTATTAAATTAGTGACTTGCTTTAAAGTTGGTAATATTTTGTAGGGCTGGATTTGCCAGTTGTTAATAAAATAGTTGACTACCTACAAAATAAATATCAACATGCCAGGAAAAGGATCTATCTCCAGGGAAAATACAATAATTAGAATCACGTGTTTTGTTTTTTTTTTTCTTATTATGACATTTTTTTCTAACTACAAAACTCCATTATATTGAGATTGGGAATTTAAAGTACCCCCAGGAATTGGGTTTCATATAAATGGAAGTGTCATAATCTCTCAAATAACCAGAGTAATCTAAATCTTTTTTGAATCTTTACTTTGTGAAACATAATTCTTTTCTTTTAAAAGCATATCACATATTTTTAAATGCACTCCACTTTAAGCAAGTGCCCCTGGGAAATCTAAACTGGTTGTGAAATTTTGATTTTTAAATAAAATTCAAGTGAGAAAGTAAACAGTTTACTTGGCCACTGGACATGGCCAATAAACCAGAAATGCTTCCCAATATGATCTGAAATTATTTCACAACTTGGGAAACAGGGTGTAACCTCTTAATAATAATTTTAACATAATGATTAAGGCCAATTTATTAACTGTTTGAGACATCTAGTCAACAAAGCCACGGAGCTATAAAAGTTAAAATTAAATGACCACAAGCGGATTTTCAGATATTCGATCTAGAAGCTGACAGTGTTTTTCTGACCAAAGTCAGTGCTCATACTGAATATACATACAGGATATACATGAACAGGATACATACATACATATATACATACATAGAGATATAAATGAACATGATGTGGACCCCTCCTGAGGATTGGGGGGGGGGCGGAAAGTATGATACCAGCTCCAAGCACATTTACTATTAAGCCTATCGCTTACAAGTGTTTGAAGAGGCCAGTCAATCTCCTGAAACTTCAGGCAGATACTTCACAAAACTTCTGAGTTAAGCATAGTTTTACAGTTGGAAAGAATGTGTCATCATGTATAAAACTGATGATATAACCCCCTACTGATAAAATTCAAGCTTGCCTCCTAATCCCAAAGATGTGCATTTATCCTAGAAATGAAAACTATGTAGCGCGCATCCTGTAGACGGACCAGTGCTAGTGACATGAGGTGTGCACACGACAAATAGGGAAGGAGGAGGAACGGGGAGAGAAGGAGATTGTTAGACAAGGACCTGAGGAGTCTGAGAATGAATTCACTTCTTGGCAAAATGGGAAGACTTGAAGCCTAATTTGAAACAATAGGAGTACAAGATTTTCTTTAAAATAAGAGGCTATATCATAAGGTAAAAGATTGTGTGTGTGTGTGTGTGTGTGTGTGTGTGTGTGTGTGTGTGTGTGTGTGTATGTGTGTGTGCGTGTAGACACAAGCATTTGAGGGTATAGTGTGGCTCTTCACAATAAGGCTCTGATTATGTCATTTCAGGCTAGCAGAGGCATTTGTTCCCCAGTCTTTTCTCAGCCCTCAGAGCTTCTCCAGAATCAGTCAGGAAGTTTGCACAGGTTGGCACACGTTATCAGTGAAGCTTGCCTCTTAGAAATGTCCACACAGCATTCCTTACTCAAGGCAAGCAGTGGCCTTCATGCTGGGGAAATAGTTTTCATTCCCATGGTCTAGAGCAGGAATCTGATGTTCTGCGGAAAGACAACTCACAAAGGCCCAGGATTACTGGAATTTTTATTGCAATTGTTGCTTGAAGTGGAAACTTAAGGGTTCTTTGGAAAGTCACTTGGATGATGTTTGGTTGGGGCAAACAAGTGAAGGAACGTTTCACTGAAGCAGACACAGGAGAGAGGATATTCTGCTAAAGCAAGTGCATGAAAGGACATGTGATGAAAGATTCTTTGCTAACGACACACATGTATTGGTTCGCCTTGCATTGCATACTTGAGCTACATTTGTCAGGACGCCATAGAGAGAAACGCACCAAAAATCTTTTGGTGGTGTACTGCAGTTTCTTGCCACTTCTGAGGACTCCAGCTGATTGGATACATGAGCGGAGGAAAGGCACGTGGAGGACACATGATGTTTGGAGGGTATAAATAGGACTCCACCGAGTGAAGGAGACAGAACTTGGCTTGCTGGTACAGCTAGATGTACAACACTCGTGGGTCTCTAGTCTTCGCTGATTTTTGCTTCCCTGAGCGAGGCATAGCCAAAAACTTTTCCTGGTCCCTCCTGGTCCCTCCTGCTGAGGCCTGGCTGTCTCTGCTAGGTGATGTTGCCACTGTTGCTATCCTGACCCTACCAGAACTGGAATGCTGGTGTATCCATGAAGTTTTTGCCAATGGATCAAGCTGCCACCCCTGACCTGTAAACTAAACTGCTTATTTCCAGTCAACACAGATGGGAGTTGCTCCAAAGAACCTTTCTAAACAGATACATTTTCCTGTACCCTTTCTTTTCTACTCCATCTGGTGTGTGGTGGGCTACAAGGAAGGCTAAAGCATCTAAGAACCATCATTAAAAATTGGTTTTGAAAAAAATTAAAGTTACAGTTGCTGGAGCTGCTAGCATCAAAGATGAGGCTCTGGAAGCCCTAAGAAGCTAGACTCAGCCAATGGTCCTCAATCGGCCAATTAAAGAGATGATTTATGTAATCAAGAAAAGCAGAGAAAGATTTGAAATATGGACACATTGGAAGAGGAACAAACAAAGACCTGAGAACTACACTCTCAAGACCTGCTTCTGAGTCCTGATGTGGTTTAGTTATTCAAGAGTTATGCAAAACTAAGCAGTCTTTGGCAAGGTGTGGCCCTGCCCATCTCCCTAGTGAGGGAGGAAGGGTTTCTAGCTAGAAGAGATTTTCCATATAGGCAATTATAACTTCAACAATTCTGTTTATAACGCCAATTTCACTCTCATATGATCCTAGTGTAATTTCATGTCACAGAATATTTAAATTTCACAGTGCCCTCTATTCGTTATGCCTTCTCAGCACATTGTGGCTTCTCTCTTATTTTTTTAATTTTTTTATTAGACATTTTCTTTATTTACATTTCAAATGGTATCCCCTTTCCTAGTTTCCCCTCTGAAAATCCCCTATCTCCTCCCCACCTCCCCTGCTCCCCAACCTATCCACACCCACTCCTGGTTCTGTCATTCCCCTATACTGGGGCATAGAGCCTTCACAGGACCAAAGGCCTCTCCTCCCATTGATGACTGACTAGGCCATCCTCTGCTACATATATGGCTAGAGCCCCAAGTTCCACCATGTGTTTTCTTTGATTGGTGGTATAGTTCCAAGGAGCTCTGAGGGTACTGGTTAGTTCATATTGATGTTCCTTCTATGGGGCTTCAGTCCCCTTCAGCTCCCTGGGTATTTCTCTGGTTCCTTCATTGAGGACCTTGTTCTCCGTCCAATGGATGACTGTGAGCATCCACTTCTGTATTTGCCAGGCACTAGCAGAGCCTCACAGGAGACAGCTATATCAGGCTCCTGTCAGCAGGCTCTTGTTGGCATCTGCCTAGTGTCTGGGTTTGGTGGTTGTTTATGGGACAAATCCCCAAGTGGGGCAGTCTCTGGATGGTCGTTCCTTCAGGCTCTGCTCCTATATGGCTTCTCTTAAAAACTAAACTTTAAAAGTTATTATTGAAGTCTCACATATATGGAGGATGAGAACATGAAGCCCCACCCCCAGCCTCACTGAGGAAGAGTTATTAGTGTTGATGTCTACTAGGAAGGGAGGGTCTGTTTCCTCTAGCATGTGGCTGGCTCCTGGTAGCTTTCCCATGCTCCCGTGGGTGGCCCTACACCCATGCACATCCTGGTACCACTAACTGGACTCAGGATTAAAAGAAGAATTCTTCAGTTATGATTTTAAGAAAGAAATCCTTCCTCTGCCCTCACTCTCTCCGGAATGCATTCAGCTTTCAAGGCAGTCCCTGGGGAGTGTACTACTCCCATGAGAGACCCTCCCTGCTCAGGAAAACAGAAATTCTCTCACTTTGCATTTGCTTTATTGCAGCTATTTAAGAAATAGAAAGTGGCCATCATCATGCGGCAGCAGCCACCGAGCTATTGAATCGAGCAACTGTAATGGATGACGCTTACTGTGGGGGGATGGTTTCTGAGACCCGTAAGGATTTGGTGTCAGTTAGCACAGCTTTATCTTTATCACTTTAGGGACGAAGTGTTAGAGCAAATCCCGATCGCCTTACCTGGGGCTAGCATGGCTAGGAGCACCATTGTAAATTAGATTTCCTTGCTCTCCCATCTCTGAATTCCACTACAATAGTTTGCTTCCTATACCAAAGTAATTTTAGTTTGGGGTGATTACATATAATCATCCTCAAGTCCTCTGATTTTCCCTCCTTGGTCCTGTGACCTTTCCCTGTTATGCCTTGTCTTAGTCATAACTACCCTTTGCATTAGTGCGGCCACCATCAACTCCCTTACGGACTGTAACTGCCTCTAATCTGTCTGCTCCACTGTGACAATTCTGAGCTCAGATGGGACAGCCATTGCGTATACCTGGTCCTAGGTAGCACCAGCTTTGAAGCACAGGAGCCAACAAGGAGATGTGGGGAAGATCCAAGTCCAGACTCCGTTGTGCCCTGTTGAAGAATCTCAGTTGGTATGGTTTAACGTTTTAAATTTTGTAAGTAGTCCCTAGAGAACTGTCCATGGAAGGACACCCATCCTTTATGGGTAAGATGTTTATTGCTTTATGAAATTCAAAATTCTTTATTCTCTTGAAAGTTGTTCTACAACCTAAATACAGAGAAGTTAGGTTGGAGGGATAACTCAGCAGCAAAGAGCACTGACTGCTCCTCTGGAGGTCCTGAGTTCAATTCCCAGCAACCATATGGTGGCTCACAACCATCTATAATAGGATTTGATGCTCTCTTCTGGTGTGTCTAAAGTCAGCTAGCTGCAGTGTATTCAGTTACATAAAGTAAATAATAAATTTAAAAGTACATAAAACTTAAAAAAATTATACTCACCCTTCATCTATCAACTGACCTCTAAAACAATGGTTGTCTTCAACAACCTGCAGTGTTAATGAGAAGAATGGTCAGAAAAGATGTCCATGGTCCTCCTTCTTTCTCTCCTTGCTCCCTGGACTGCAAAACAGCATTGCAATTTCTGCTTGTACTCAGAAAGTTGGGAGTGTTTTTGTTTTTCATTTAAATTGCACTTTAAGTTTGTAGGGGAAAAAATAGCCAAAGTTTCCATTTAAGCAATCCCAGCAAAGTCTACAACCCAGACAGTCTCTAAACACAAACTCCAAGTGAATGTTCTTGTAACTTAGGCCCTTAGGCAGGTACCCACCAACTATAAAGGCAGTGAAGGGCCTGCCTGGGAACATGCTTACAAAGATTTCCAGCCCTTCGTTTTGCTCTGTCTGCTAGAAATCTCTTGGCTCCACTCTGAGAGCCCTGAAGCCATAAAGCAGATCTGAGAATAGCCCACAGCTGCGGATCTCGGATGGGAGTCTTAACTGATTTTCCAGCGATACGGAGCTCAGCAAACCCTGAGCTCCGTGACGTCAACAGTGCTGGGCCTTTCCTCCTTAAACCAGTGGGTTTCCGTGGGAGGCTTAATCCATGTGTTCTTGATCAGCTTACAGTTATCTCATCAAAATGCCATTTGCATAAGTGTTTCCAAACCTTCAAGAACTGCTGTTTCTTAGTCCCTCTGATGTGTTCTAGTGAGAGAGGGAGAGTCAGTCTTGCCAGGGAAACACGACTTCTAAAATTTAAACTGCTTTCAAAACCCCTAACTTTGGAAATTTCAAGTAGCTACTTCAACTATAACTTAGCATTTACTTTCAGTGATAACATATCTTGTCATCAAAAAAGATTGCAGGGAACAGGCCTACCCTTCCACCACCACACTGAATCAACAAGACTTAAGTTTTTGCAGGTCTGCCTATATCTGTATTTTTTCCACTGTAATCTACATGGTCCCTGGCCCTAAGGAGATTATAGTCTAACAAGAACACTGAACATGGATGCAAATGCTCCTTCTAAAGAATATTTATTCATTTTTGTTTTATGTGTATGAGCATTTTGCTTGTAAGCTTGCTTGTGGAAGCAAGAAGAAGGCATCAAATCCCTTGGAACTAACGTTTCAATGGTCAGCTTCCATATGGGTGCTGGGAATCGAACCTGCATCTTTAGTCCCAGATGCAAATATTTACAGGAGCTAAAGACTTGATAGTGGTGCCCTCTCCTATCAAATTGTGTTTCATCAGCTCACACCTGATTTTTCCCAATGTGTTGCCAACATTACTCTTCCTGGTAAGGGAGCTTTGCAAACGTCTCAAACTCATCATCCGGGTTCCTTCTGTCTTTTTAATTTCATCCTATCTGGGAGTATATTTTCTGCCTTCATTTTTTTGTGTCTGTCTCCTTTGCCTTCAGTCAGACTCTAGCTTGTGTATATACAACATGTTAATTTCTCAGAGAATATATGTCTAATTTGTCTTAGTGCCGGTTATGAGAAAAAAAAAAAAAACAAAAAACGAGCCTTACTCCGTAATAAATTCAAGAGTCTAGCAAAAGTGAATCTGTTTCAAATATTTGATTCTGTAGACTAGGACATCACGTTACAGAAATGGAAAAAATATAAATAAAAATGTCTGGCATATCGATTTGCTGTGAGATGGTGGTTTTTAAAGTCTCAATATCAAGAAATGTCTGCCCCTTTCCTCCTATGTTCTGGTATTCCAGAAAGTTACAATCCTTGAGGTCTCCTGCACACAGCCTTCCCCCCACACTTCCACCCTGTTGGTTCAGAACTCAAAGCCATCCTATTGAGCATCCTGGGACTTGAGTTCACCTTTTTCCCGAAGCATGGATAGACTCAGCCATACAACAGATTGCCTGTGGCATTCTAACTTTGAAATCTCTGAGACAAGCAAGTGCCAGCTGCCAGCCAGGGAAGAGAAGGGCCCAATGTCTCCTGCTTGTTGGTGCTTCTTTGATGAGATTTAAGAGAACCCCATACTAAAAATGGACCATATAACCACAACAGTGTATTTATTACAGTTGAAGAGAGATCATTGTCCTAACCCTGTACTCACCTTACATTCCCGATAAGCAAAGCCTCACAGAGCACAGTCCCTCACCCCCAAGCAGAGGGCAGTTATCTGAGGGCAAGGTTCTACTAAGGCCACCTCAAAGAATTAGCACCGAAGCCATGATCCATCAAACTGCACCTGCTCAGGGCTGCTTCATTACCCAGGACCCTGCCCATCTTCTCCTTAAACCCAAAGCTCATGTCAACCCTTACTTTCTCTTGACAGGGTCTTGCTATATAGCTCAAGTTGGACTTGAACTCACAATCCTCCTGCCTCAGCACACATCTATCCAAATACTGACATATGGAAATATAAATTCCTCATCCAGTTTGTACCTATTAAATGATGTCAGTGCTGTTAGCTTAATAGGAAATTTAATTTCACACACAATGCAATGCCTACTGTAGGAAAAATAAATAAATAGTTCTGAAGCCTGAAGCATCAATTCCTTGGAAATGAACCTCAAATGGCAAGTATTTCATTATTAAATATAAAAAATGAAGTGGGGAGGTACAGTGTTATTGGCCTCAGTTAAAACTCTGTATGGAACTGTGGGGTCATGATTCAATTCTGTCTTTGCTTTATGTAGTCTTAATACCTAGTCTTGTTTTAGAGTCGATTTTCCTACCTCTAACTGTAGTGTGGGTCTCTCAAGATAGAAAACAGTATATTAACATACTTCATATACTTCTTCATACTTCATAACATTCATACTTCATATACTTCTTCATACTTCATAACATTTCTTCATATTCAACCCACACGATATAACATTCATAACTTGACATATCTGGGCACTTGTGGGATTAACAATGATTATAAGCTAATGAGTGAATGGGTCATGTTAACATGAACTACTAAGTGTGAAAGCCTTGATCACTCAGGTTCCTTCCCACTCTATGGCTCTGTTGTGATGCTGTGGCTTAGCTATCAGCATAGAAAAAGTCAGACACTTGATTACAACTCAATATGCTAACACAGTTTGTGTTCCTTTAAAGGAGATGTGTTCAAACTAGGGGAAGCAAACGAGGTCCTCTGCAGGAACGCTTCAGACAGTGTAAGACTGACTGCAGCTGTGAGATGGTCAGTTTTACACAGTCATCTTTAAGAGATTCTTAAAGATGTCCTTCTTCTTCTTCTTCTTCTTCTTCTTCTTCTTCTTCTTCTTCTTCTTCTTCTTCTTCTTCTTCTTCTTCTTCTTCTTCTTCTTCGTCTTCTTCTTCCTCCTCCTCCTTTTCCTCCCCCCCTCCTCCTCCTCCTCCTCTTTTTCCTTTCTTCCTCTTCTTTTCTATTGTAATTTGGGGGTTTCATTTGTTTTTCTTTTCTTTTCTTTTCTCTTCTTTTCTTCTTTTTACTATTTCTTTGATTTTTGAGTTTACTGTATAATTATATCATTTTCCCTTTTCTTCCCTCCAAACTCCCCCAAATACCCCTTGTTGCTCTCATCCAGTTTGATTGCCTCTTTTTTCATTGTTATTACATGTACATATGTATATACACGTAATATAACTTACACAGTCTCTATCATGTTACTTGTATTCATGTTTTCTGGCTGATCATTTGGTATTGGATAGCCAGTTGTTGTGTTATTCCCTGGGGGAAACTATTTCTCCCTCTCCTTCTTTCTTTGTGTAGGGTTGAGGCCTTGGACTTTTCTTGGTCCACTTTACCATGACTATTGGTATTGCCCTTGCTTCACTCACCCTTAGACAGTCATATTGATGAGTTTTTGTGGGTGTAGCTTTTGGCATTCCTAGGAAACACAATCTCAACACAAACTCCCTGAATCTCTGGCTCTTACACTCTTTCAGGCAATGTCCCCTGAGCTTTAGGTGGGGACATTGTTTCCTAGATATATTTATCCACTGGGACTGAGCTCCACAACCTTGCATTCTGATTAGTTGTGATTTTCTGTAACAATCTCTGAATGTCAAAAAGAGAAGTTCCCTTAATAAGAGATGATGACCACCTTTGTCTCTGGGAATAAAGACAAATGTTTAGCATGTAGTTAGGTTGCAGTTTCTCCTCCAAAATCCATGAGTAACAACCCTCTGGATAGTTGCCTGGGTTTCTAGTACCAGCAAGGCTTCCCTCTTGTTGAATGGGTCTTAATCCAATTACAGCGCTGTTAGTTACTGCTAAGACACACATACCATGACTGAAACCTTAAGGTTGTCATGCAGTGCTAGTCACTGCTGTGGGTCATAGGCCTTTTTGCTAAATAGGACTGTTGTTTGCTTCCCTCCTTTGGAAGTTTCCACCCCTCCTTCTGCTACCAGTGTTTCCTCTCAAAAAGAAGAAGAACTAGGGGGAGACTTTAATAGTGAACAGCTCAAGTCATAAGAAGGATGGAGCAAAGGGTGGTTGGCTAGCTGTAACTGTTAGAAGACCTTGCCTATAGAAAGGAGTTGTAGGTTTTTTGTGTTGTCCTAGAGGGCAGTACTAAGAACAAATACAAAGTTGATACTGTAAAAACCACAGGAAGATAGATTGTAAATCAATACAGTGTACGATTTCTCAATGAGAGAATTTAAAGCAAACTGGTTGTCTGTAGAATGTCTCCTGTCAGGCTTTGCTACTGAAGACACTGTGACAAGGCCTAGATGCTCCCTTGTCTAACCTGATAGGCTAAGCCAGATGTTCTTCACAGTTTCTATAAACCTTGCATCTCCATGACGATAGCTGTAACTCTCCACTGGACTGTTGTCATGAGGTCTTGCTGGGGTGGCACTTGTCCCCATTGTCAATGCCTATTAGCTATCTATAACTGTCAGTAGAAACTGAATTTCAACAGATGATTCTTAAAGCATGTCTTCTGCCTTGCCTATTCTGAACAACTATTTGTACTAAACAGTATATGTTACAGTCCACTGAGACTCCATAAGGGAGTATGTCTTAGAGACAATAAAGTAGCATTCTGGAGTGTCCAATACAAGTCCCTTACTCTATCATTTACAAGGGAGTTGTTTTTCTAATGTCTCTAATTCTTGTGTTTCTGAATTGTTTAAGAGGCCAATATTATTCTCTGCACTATTGTCTCAACCGTGGTGCTAAACACTAATAGATAGAATACAGGAACATCTTTCATTAAACATAATGTCTTCAATACAGCAGATGCTTTCCCAGTGAGATCTGCTGTATTCTATTAATACAAGAGACAAATTTCTCTATGCTGCTCTGACTGAAGGAGACAGTCTCATGCCCAGGCATTTCTTCCCTAGGGTTAGCCATGTTCATACACTACCCTGATACTAGGGACATCACAGGGAGTGGAGAGTCAATTTTGATATGAGGTAAGCTGAATTGCAACCTCCTGCTGGCTTTTTGAAATGCAGATTCATCAATCTCTTTGATGCCTCTAGCCACATCCAGGGAACATCTCTGAGCATATTATTTGCTTTCTTAACCTCACCACTTTTCACCAAGTTCAACATTCCTGCAGGATTCAAAGGATCTTGGTACATTCTTCCAGATGAATTCACAAGGTATGTCAAAGCAACAGGAAAACATCTTTGAACGGGACCCAGATTCCAACTGCGGTGGGGGGATGACGAGCTGGAGGGATTTTTTGTGACTCAATGGGCTAACAGTAAATTCAGCCTCAGGATTTCCATGTGTGCCAGTCGGTGGGTGAGCAACCACAGTCAAGCAAACCACCCAGATCCTTTGTCTGGGTAGCTATGAATGATGGTTTAGTGAGCTGCCTGTGGGAGCAGGAGAGAATCCTAGGGAGAGCAAGCACTCCTTTAATGGTCTTACAATGTCCTTTGCTGTGTGTGGATGTCCTATAATAATAATACTGTGCCATTAAAAGTTGACAACTTTGAAGAATGCATTTTCTTATTCATAATCAAAGCCTGTGTCAATCAAGATTACTGTGCCCTGTTTTTTGTTTTTTGGGTTTTTTTTTTTTTGGTCTGCCACATCTCATGTGGCACTTTTCCTGCTTTGGATCAGATAGCAACAATGTGAGCATATTACTTACATCTAAGCAGCAAGGGACAATAGAAGCTAGCATCACTGATAAGAGTGTATCCTGAGGCTCAGGGAAGTGGTTTGCAGTAGATGGAGTAGCATCCATGAATACCCTCCCAGCTCCACAGCTGGGGGCCATGAACAACAGTGCCCTAATTCCATTGTGTACCCCAAATGTAGCATAACGCACTGAACCAACACAGAGAAGCACACACCATTTCTATGGAGAAACAAAGTTCTCACAGATTTTTCTGACCAGTCCCCCCTCTTCTCCAAGCATGACATCTCTAGTACATTCTATATAATTCTTGAGAGCATCGATCAAGAAGAAGAACCAGGTCAATCTAAGGTCACTTGGATAACAGTGACCCGGATACAAGATATCCCACAACAGTGGTCTTTTCCTGTCTTTTCCCAAGACTGTGCTGTAAACAAATGTATGCTTCTTTGTTTTCCATGCACACACTAGATAACAGACTCCTGAAGGATGGAAACTGGGCCTCACAAAGTGTGAGTCCCAAGCAGGGAAGAAATATTATGTCAGATACTGTGTGTTAGCCTACTAAACAGTGTTGAATCCTTCAAAGGAAAGTTGCCTTTGCTGCTCGGTGCTATGACCTGAGTTGAGGCAGTCAAGGGATGGAGAAAGGACAGTCACACAGAGACATGTCCTGAACATCTGGCATCAACCTGTCTGTGAGCACTGGGATGGAACCATACCAGCTACCACAACAATGCAGAACCTTAATGTGTTTATTGTAGACAGCACAGAGGGGAGGAGTCAGCAGTTTGTAGGCAGGCTCTGCAATTCTCACACTGTGAACGTTGTGGAGGAAGAAGCTGAAGTTGCTTGTTTTTTACACACACTGGTCTGTCTGTCTTCCCATGAACTCCGACAAAAGTACAGATAAGAAAACACAACTTATGCACATTTCACACACTGAGATAAAGGATTTGTATGGAGTTGGGGAGCAAAAAGAATTGAGCGAGGAATTCTTTGGATCCTCAGATTTGGGTCAAAGGCTTGACCTTTGAGAACATATATTTCAAACACTGTTTATTATTGTCAGTCTTATAAAAGGCTTTTGGAGCCCTTGAGCTTCCCTGGATAAACCTAAGACTGAATAGTAGGCTGCTGCTTAAGTCGTGGAGGCAAATCTTGGCTCTGGCGTGTGTGAATCATCAAGAAGCAGAGAGCAGCCTTTTAGGTTGCTTTGTTGCTGAAGTGGCTGTTTGAATCCCATGACTCGCACATTTTGTAGGTAACTGAAGCTTTTGAGCCCAGAACCCAGCCCCTTTACCTGAGCTATGCCCCCCTCCCTCCCCAGTCCTGTACTTTGTTGACCCTTAAGATGGAATGATGGATCCTATCTCAGGTCAGTCAAGGTTTGACTTGGCTTGCCAACCCGCTTCAGTGATGCTTGGATGTGTTAAGAAAGAGAAGAGCTGCAATCTCACAGGAGACTGGGTGAGAGCTAACTGGCCTCACGGGAAAAGGAAGGATTCCTGAGCCATTTCTACAGCCACGAAGTCATCAGTGGCATGTGGAAGCCTAGAGTGTTAAACCTCACACTTTTCTTTTTCAGGCAGAAGGTCCATCCCCTGGTAACACTAATAAATGTTCTCAGTCTTCCCCTGGCCTGCCTGGCCTGCAAGACCCCTCATCGTAACGTCTGCTTCAGGCTTGCTCCTCTTTGTTCCTGCCTCCCCAAGACTACTGACTGTACCTTTAAACTCACCACCAACTCCCCTTGCATGTCTTGCTCTGTGCTCCTCACCAAGTCCTTCTCCTTTGACCTACTCACTTGACAATCATGAGATTCTTAAGACGGGCTTTTGCCAGATGCTCTGTGGAAACTCCGTGACCACCAGGAATGCTGGATTGTCCTTCTTTCATACCCATATGTCTTGGCACAACCCTCAACCCCAGCCACACACACACACACACACACACCAGAATAGGGGCAGCATGGGGTTGGTTTATTGGCCCATAGCATCACATTAAGAATGAAAACTGCCCTTTCCTTTGAATAACAATTACAGATGCTCAACATCACTCTGCTGAAGCGGGCACTCCACTACAACCTCTGCTGCTGTGATATGGAACCCAGACACACTAGTCGTCAACATTTCCGGTGTTTCTCCCCTGTCGGAGGAAGTCGGCTTCCACAGCATCTATTGATGCTCTGTTTTACAACTAAAATTTTTGAGGAAATGAGCTACCTTAGGTTCTTTTTTTTGAAGTTTTATAGCAGTCGTATGATAAAGGTCAGAATGGTATGGACATTCCTAGGCAAGGGGTTAGTGGGTATTTAGTGCACATTTGTCCAATTTAATGAACCTTCTCTTGGTGAGAAGGCAGAGTAGGGCGAGCCTCTCTAGATTGTGTACTACAGTGAAATAATTCTTGTGGGGAGAACATCTGCTACCCCACTGTCTGTGTTCATGTTTCATGTTGTTCTAGACTGTTCTATTTCAGAGCTTCATTAATTGGCTTCAAGGAAGATTATAGGATACAATTCGAGCCAACTAATGTTACCAATGTAACTTCCTGAACCAGTTCTAGCATCTTGTTCTAGACATTACGACTAATTATATACAGTGACACAAACTGAGACACAGGCATGAGCTCAGTCACAGTGCAAGAAGCCATTAGAGTCAGAAGGCTCTAATGTGCAGAGATGATCAGATCCAAAAAGAGAAACTCCTGGTGTCTACACTGGAGCCTCTCGATGCTCCTACAAATAGGATCTGCCTGTGATTGGTCAGCCACATAGCCAGAGCTTCCATGTTCTCCTTACATTAAGTCAATGTTTAGTTATGGGAAGTTTCCCTAAGAGATGTTGAGGCACAGGTAAAAGAAAGCCTGGGTAAAGGGAAATGGGGCTAACCAGCTGTCTGTATCTCTTCTCATGCTTTTGCTCTTTGGTGAGTATAAAGCATTCTCATTTGTAAGCAAGCAAGTCCAGCTCTAATTAAATACGAGAGAATCATATTCATAAGATACAGAAAAGAAAAGAAACTCACGGTGGGTATCTTTGAAGAAGGCAGCATGATGTGGAGGAAAAGCTACTGCAACCAAAACTGGAATTTAATTAAGGAGAGGTTTATAAAATCTTCATACAAAAGGGAGCTAAAACCATCCAGTGAAACAAAGACATCATTTTCAATAAATGGTGCTGGCACAACTGGTGGTTATAATGTAGAAGAATGTGAATCGATCCATTCCTATCTCCTTGTACTAAGGTCAAATCTAAGTGGATCAAGGAACTTCACATAAAACCAGAGACACTGAAACTTATAGAGGAGAAAGTGGGGAAAAGCCTCGAAGAGATGGGCACAGGGGGAAAATTCCTGAATAGAACAGCAATGGCTTGTGCTGTAAGATCTAGAATTGACAAATGGGACTTCATGAAACTGCTAAGCTTCTGCAAGGCAAAAGACACCGTCAATAAGACAAAAAGGCCACCAACAGATTGGGAAAGGATCTTTACCTATCTTAAATCAGATAGGGGACTAATATCCAATATATATAAAGAACTCAAGAAGGTGGATTCCAGAAAAGCAAATAACCCCATTAAAAATGGGGCTCAGAACTGAACAAAGAATTCTCACCTGAGGAATACCAAATGGCTGAGAAGCACCTGAAAAAATGTTCAGCATCCTTAATCATCAGAGAAATGCAAATCAAAACAACCTTGAGATTCCATCTCACACCAGTCAGAATGGCTAAGATCAAAAATTCAGGTGACAACAGATGCTGGCGAGGATGTGGAGAAAGAGGAACACTCCTCCATTGTTGGTAGGATTGCAAGCTTGTACAACCACTCTGGAAATCAGTCTGGCATTTCCTCAGAAAAGTGGACATAGTACTACCAGAGGATCCAGCAATACCTCTCCTGGGCATATATCCAGAAGATGTCCCAACCAGTAAGAAGGACACATGCTCCACTATATTCATAGCAGCCTTATTTATAATAGTCAGAAGCTGGAAAGAACCCAGATGCCCCTCAACAGAGGAATGGATACAAATAATGTGGTACATTTATACAATGGAGTACTACTCAGCTATTAAAAGGAATGAATTTATGAAATTCCTAGGCAAATGGTTGGACCTGGAGGGCATTATCCTGAGTGAGGTAACACAATCACAAAAGAACTCAAATGATATGTCCTCTCTGATAAGTGGATATTAGCCCAGAAACTTAGTATACCAGAGATGTAAGATACAATTTGCAAAACACATGAAACTGAAGAAGAATGAAGACCAAAGTGTGGACACTTTGCCCCTTCTTAGAATTGGAAACAATCACCCATGGAAGGAGTTACAGAGACAAAGTTTGGAGCTGAGACAAAAGGATGGATCATCTAGAGACTGCCATATCCAGGGATCCATCCCATAATTAGCCTCCAAACGATGACACCATTGCATACACTAGCAAGCATTTGCTGAAAGGACCCTGATATAGCTGGCTCTTGTGAGACTAGGCCAGGACCTAGCAAACACATAAGTGGATGCTCACAGTCAGCTAATGGATGGATCACAGGGCCCCCAATGGAGGAGTTAGAGAAAGTATCCAAGGAGCTAAAGGGATCTGCAACCCTGCAGGTGCAACAGCATTATGAACTAACCAGTACCCCGGAGCTCTTGTCTCTAGCTGCATATGTATCAAAAAATGGCCTAGTCGGCCATCACTGGAAAGAGAGGCCCATTGGACTTGCAAACTTTATATGCCCCAGTACAGGGGAATGCCAGGGCCAAAAAGTGGGAATGGGTGGGTAGGGGAGTGGGGGGGAGGGCATGGGGGACTTTTGGGCTAGCATTGGAAATGTAATTGAGGAAAATATGTAATAATAAAAAATCTCCATACAAAAACCCATACCTGCCACAGGTAGACATAAAGGTCAGTTTGTGAAAGAAAAAAATAATTCCATTAGTGGAAATGAAGAAGAGAAATGAAGGCAAACAAACACAGCTCAGAAAGAAATGTCAGTGACGTCATTTTTAAAGTAGACTTTGATGTTCAAGTAGAAGTCTGAGATTGTTACAGAGGAAGCAGGGTAAGGAAGCTGTGAGGGTGAGTTGGGTTTTGCGCATGCGTTTTGTGCGTTTTGGTTTGGATGGATGAAGAGAGGGTACAGGATGGGCTTCCTGTTCCAAGCTGGGAGTGTGGGCATCGATAGATTTCAGTGGAAAGGTTGGATGTGATGTGGGAGAGTCCTGTTGTATAGAGAACAGGAAGGAGGGATACTGGCCCAAGCTAGACTTGCTCTGGAGGGAAGGAAGGCAGGGAGGCTGGATTAGGCTGGCACACTGGCTGTGGGGTCCGGACTAAATCTGGAAGATTGTAGAAAGGGTGTGGAAGAGGAGGTTAATGGTTCTTACCAGGCTAGACTCTGAAGGACTTGGTGTGTCTACGTAAGGAGTGGGATGGCAGAGGTGGCCCAAAGGGTTCTGTGGGCAGATGCAGGTGGGAAGGGTCCTTCCCAATTGACCCCTGGACCCATTATGAGATGAAGAAAAGGAAGGAAATAGGCAGCACTGGGCGCTTCTTCTGAGGCGTTAGGCGGCAGGCAAGAGCTTTGCTTACTGAAGATTTTGCCACAGTCTAACTGGACACAAGTAAACGCTTTGAGTCTGAGTTGGGTTGAATTAGATCTACATTGCCATCAATCTTGCATACGTGGTTACAGGGAAAGAAATCAGCATCAGGTTTATCCAGTTTGGACAGTGCTAGACTGGTATCCTTCTGCTGAGCCATATCTGTAGTACAGGCTTCAATACTTGAAAATCTCCATCCATCTCAGCCTCCTATGCCACAGTGAAGAAGTCCCACCTCTACCAGGTCCCCGCATTGTTCTCAGTTTGACCAGGACACTCACTGTGTAATAAAGCAATAGACAGGCTGTCCCTTCAAGTCAGTGATGACAGCACTTGTCAGAAGAGAAGCACCTGCCTCTGATGCAAGTGGCCCTTGGTCTGAAGTCTGTGGGTTACATTGACTCAATGTGAATTCATTCAACCAGGGCTGGATGACTCTTGTCTTCCTGACTATCCATTTATTCAGAGGGCAGGATCTCTGTGTCATAAAGGCTACCACAGCTGTGCCCATGTCTCCTACAGAGTGCCTGCATGGTAATTTTAGAAGGACCTGGGATGTCTGGCCTCATGATGAGAGGAAAGTTTTGTGACAAATGATGAATTTTATCACTCAACTTCAAAGGGTGACTCACTCAGAAAATGAGCAATCTATAGGTCAGAAATCCTACATCCTGGGCAGTTTCTACTTTTAGGAAGGAATTTAAGGAACTCAGTATTGACCAGCTGTAAAAGGCATCTCTCCAGGCAATGGGAAAGGCTGCTCTATGGGCCTCTGAGAGGAGTTGTCAAATAATCCTGTCAAATTTCCCTGGGAATTTGTGTTGGAAAAACCATACAAACAGAAAATTTTTAACAACTAACTAATCAAGACTATTTGTGAGACAGTATTTTTTTTTCTTCTCATTTTTTCCTCTCCTGTGCATTAAGCATTTTATGGCCACTTTCAAAAGTCTAATGTGTGGGGGTATGTGTGTGTGTTTGTGCATGTGTGTGTGTGTGTGAGTGTGTGTGTGTGTGTGTGTGAACTGAACCTAGGGGTTTAGCATGCTAACTACTCGTTCTGTGCCTCTGAGCTATGTCCCTAACCTTTTGTCTTACTCTTTGCCAAGGTCTCACAAGTTGCCCTGGCTGGCCCTGAACTGCTCTATTGCAGTCATGCCTTGAATTTGTGATCCTCTTTCTCAGCCTCTCTTGTAACTACCCTTTATTTAGCTACTTATTACATATTTGGAGATAATTCTCTATTTATAAGATACCACACAGCCTTAAGTTTCTATGACTAAGTGATACTGGCACACAAGGATTGTGAAGGCTACACATGTTAAGGATTAGTAATGTTAAACATACACATTTGATCTCTATTTTTATTACTGATTAATATATCCTAAGTCATAATAATAATTCTGATAAGAACTGGGTATAATAAAACACGATTGTTACTACTTCATGCCCACCGATCTTCCTGTAGATGATAGGCTATGATTTGGCCATAGTTTATTGAGAAGCATAAGCTTAAAATCAACAGGGACTATGGTTATGGCTCAGAAAGGGAAATGTTTGCCACACAAGCATGAAGACCTGAGTCTGGATGCCTAGCAACCACTGTAAAAGCTGTGTGTAGCAGAAGAAACCTGCCATCCCAGTGCAGGGTAGCTGGAGACCGAAGGAGCATTGGAGCTCTCTGTCCAGCCAATCTCTGAGCTTCAGATACAGTGAGAGATCCTGTCTCAACAAAGCAAATGAAGAGTCAACTGAAAAAGACACAAACATTGACTTCTGGTTTCAACATGCATGTGCACGCATATACATGTTCTTCTGCATGTGTGTATACCAAACACACACACACACACACACACACACACACACACACACACACACACACAAAACACCAACAGCAACAACAAAGAAATAAAATCACACTACTCTTTGGGCACCCTGAAGTGTTCAGTATTATATTGTTCCATCCTAGCAAGGTGATCTGCTGCTCCCTGCTTTTGTTTTGTAGATGTGAATGCCTTGACATTATAAGTCTACACTGCAACCATGTTGTCTACACTGCAAACATGTTGGCCTGCTTCCCATCTCTTCTATGGGCCCAGATGGGCCAGGGAAGGATTCAAAGTCTGATGTGGAAAAGGCAAACCTGAGCCTTTGTCGAGCCACGAAAAATATTAACCTTGTCTTCTTGTCCCACATTCATATAAGCATCCTTGAATCAACCCCTACCCTTATTCATCATAGAAGGGAAAAATACAAGCAAAAACTGATTGAAATTCTGTCTGTCACCAGGTCTTCTGTTTGAAAATTCTCTGCATTTGTCTGAGGTCATCTCACTAGCTGTGTGACCTTTTATCTCCTGAAGAGAAAAGGCTGAAGTCTTAACTAGAAAAGTCACTGTCCTCACAGGTCTCATAAACATATTCCCTATATCCTACATGATAAATTGCCCTTTGGTGATGCAAGCCTGAGACTCATGGTGTATCCCATCCATCCCTGTGTAATCCCACTCGCCAACAACTGGAGTGGCAAAACTGGTAGAAAACCAACTGGACTGTTTGCTCTTCTTGAGTTGTTTTTATTTTAAGCTGTGATTTAACCGTGTGTAAACTAATTTTTGCTCACTCAGAACACTGAGCAAATGAGTGTGAAATGTCTAACAGGAACAGGGTTCTTATGCAATCTCAGTTGATATTTTGGACCACTATTGGAAGAGGAAAACTAATCATGCAAATGTTACGAGAAGGACCTGAGCTGTTGTGTGCTTCCATTGGCAGTGACTTCCTGACTCACGCCCTACGCTATTTTTGGTTCTTGGGAAGACCTTTCTCTATACTGTGATTTTTAAAAAATTTAATAACAAGTTTCCATTTGTAACCATTAGTTGGTCTTTCCACAAAAGTGGGTCACTGAGGGAAGAGAATATTCCTGGATCAAAGGAGACTGGAGAAAGTGAAGTCTAAGACTTGACAGACATCATCCAACTCACAGATCAACCAAAAGGGTCTTCCAAATTCATGTTTATTCAAATTGGAGAAAAACAACAATAACAACAAAAAAGAAACTAATCTTGGGAGGAAAAGGTAGGAAATTTTAAAAAGTCATTTTGGTGTTTTTTTTTTAATTATTGGAACCTTAATTTATTTTTTATCATGGTTTTCTGTTGGTGGTAGTTTTGTTTTGTTTTGTTTTTTTGGTTTTTTTTTTTTTGTGGTGTTGTGATCTGCCAAAGAAGAAGAGTCATATATGTAATCAAATAAACTACAAATGGGTAAAGAGATGCCACCCTGACCTAAGTCCTTCTCATCCTTCATCCTCCCCAAAGGCAGCCAGGATGATTTTAGACTGGTAGAAAATAATGAGGATGAAAAAGATTATCAACAACTTGGGGACCCAGAGAGCAAAGGGAATATAATATCCTGCTTCGGTAAGAGGTCCAGACTCCATGAAGACTCCATCAATATACCCAGCACCAACACCTACTCTCTCCCAGTCTACCTTCAGGGAAGCACAGCTCAGGCCATCATGTGTATCATTGTGGCTTTTGAAAGTACTGTTACTACAGCTGCCCCTATGGAAGGGCTTTGTGGCCTGGTCCCTGCCCAGATGTGGACAACTGGATCTGCTGCTCCGCTGATGTTCTTCTATTTTCGTGACTAAATGGTCTCCCTTTGACAGGAGGTTGTGCTTCTGTCAGAGGCTCTGGGACTCTAAGGTTTCTGTAGCATGCTCTATGGTTTTTTTGGCTCTTCAATTACGGGGACTGTAGACTGGTAGGGAAGGAATTCTAGACCCTCATGCCCATTGCCACCACACTGAGGGAGGTTAGACATCCACAGGCCAAAGCTGCCCCACAGCTGATTCAACTACCACTCATACTATCCACAGAGGTTACTGGCTGGAGACTAGAAGTTACAGGAAACCTTCTGGCCTCTGCTGGTTATTTATAGAGGTGTTTATAGGATTCTTCTACAACTTGAGGGAGGAAAATCCAACAAATGTCACCTCCTATTATCATGCCACCTGAGACCTACTCTGAAAATAGAAACTGGAACCTTCCCCCCTTAGCCAGCCAATTGATCTGGGAGTATATTCATATCTTAACAATATTATTACACTTTTTTTCTAATTCTTCCAAATCCTACCTCCTGAAGAATTTTTCCTGATTAGGCCCACCCTCATCTACATGCTTGTATACCTTTCAACCCTGAGCTAATGACTTAGCAATGGACTTTGCGTATAGAAGCACAATTTTCACAAGCACGAATTTTAAACTTGCTACATGCCAGACATATTCTACGTTTTAATTTTTCCAGCAGCCCAAGCTGAATGTATTGTTCTCAGTTCCATTGTAAAGAGGAGAACATGAGATTTTGATAATCCATCAATGCTGGCCATGCATGGCTTACTTTCTTTGACTACTCCTTTTTGTTCACTCTTGTGGATAATAAAAAGCCACACCCAGTCCAAGAATCAGAACCAAGTTGACACTGATGCTTACACACACACAAGTTCCTCCCATTGCATTTCCACTGTGTGATACACACAGGCTGAATTTTGCACTGTGTTCTTTTCTTTCTGATTTAAAAAATAACTTCAACACTTTGATACCCATAATCACAACTGTCACTATGTCACTTTAGCAACTTTGGATGTCACTAAAAACATCATGTGATGCTCACCTCAGAATCTGCTGTCATTCAGAGTCATGTTATTGTATGTAGCTATGATTCATTTTGCTACATGTGGTAGTATATCCCTGCATGTACAATCCTGTATCTATTTTCCTGTTGAGAGATATTGCTACTTGTTATTGTGATGAAGTGTTACTATAAACATTGTTAGTGTGTGTGTGTGCATGCACGTGTGTGTGTGTGTTTCAGAGTGTACAAATGCTCACATGTGGGTGTATGTTAAGGGGTCAGAAGGCAATGTCTTGATGTTATTCCTAAGGAGCTATTCATCTTATTTATTGAGTCCTCCCTGGCCTGGAATTTGCCAAGTAGGCCAGGATGCCTGGTCAGCTAGCCCCAGGGTTTGCTTGTCTGTGTCCCTAGCACTGGGATCACAAGCACACGCCACCACACAGGCATTTCAAATGTGGGTTCTGGAGATTAAATTGAGGTCCTTGTGCTGGCAAATCAAGCACTTTACAGACTGACCTATCTCCCTGGTGCCTGATGTAGATCTTTTTAAATGTACCCCAGAGTGCCCCAAATTTCAAATTTTCTTTTGTCTGTGCCTCTAGGAAATTGTCAGGCTATAGGGTATGATATTTAAAAGATTATGCCAAGTTGTTTCTCACATAACTCACCAGTTTATATCAGCAGTATATGAAAACTCTGGTGGAAACGCTCCTGGTTTAGGTGTAATTGAAACTTTTAACTCTTGTTAAGAAATTGAATATAAAATGATATCCAAGTATGTTCTGCCAAAGCAGGACATGTATATGACTGTGCATGGTTCTCTGAGTGTCATCTGTCTGTCTGTCTGTCGGTCTGTCACCTATCATCTATATGTTTTCTACCTAGCATCTATCTCTTTCCCTCTCCTCTGTCTTCCCTCTCTCTTTCCTTCGTTGTCTAAGTTGCATAATGTTTTCTCAGCCTTCTATAAAATTCTTCACATATTCTTGGTAGTGAACCTTTGTCAGTCTTATGCTGCAAATGCCTTTTTCCCCTTCTTTGAGGACTCATCTTATACAGAATGTTTTAGCTTTAACAAAGTCAGCATCGCAGATCTTTTCTTTTATGGTTTGTACATTTCGTGCCTGTTTAACAAATCCTTCCCTACCCAACTTCGGAAAGATATCCACCTATATTTTTCTCCTCGGTGTTTTAAAGCTTGCCTCTGACATTTAAGTACCTAATCCATCTGGAGTTGATTTGGGGTATGGTGTAAGGGTGGGATCCAGATTCATTTTTTTTCCAAATAGACAACCAATTTTTCCAGCTCCTTTTATTGAATAATCCCTCTTTTCTCCACTGAAATGCCAGGCCACCTCTGCCCTTATTAAAGCCCCACATATGCAAGATGCTATTTCTAGAATATTCTACTCTACTAGCTCTTTGATCTACACCTGCAATGTCAGGCTTTAGTAACCACACAATAGTTAAAAGCAAGAGAATGTATCATTTATAACCAGGGGGGCTTTGAGCATGTCATTTAACCATTTTGTTCAATTTTCTATATAACACATGGTAACAATAAACTCTCTTACAAAGGAGCCATAAACATTAAAGGGATATCTGTGAAGATGTTTGTTAAGAAGCCTATGAAATTTGAGCAAATCCTCTATAGTGTTATTTGTTTGATAAATGTCCTCAATGTGTTTTGTTTTATCTTTGAAACCTTTCGGTTGTTAGGAATACAAACCTGACTTGTGCTATCTTTTAAAATAATGTTTAATGGCCCAAGTAACTTAAACATACCCATGGTAGAGCATGTCACAGACGAGGCTTTAAAACTGCTCTCAAGGGTAGGGGGGAAGCAGGTGCCCTTTTCTCCTATCAGGTTCTGTGGTTTTTCTTCTCTTGAGACCTTCTGAATACAGTGTAGCTGTTAGCATCATTGAGAGCCTTGGGGGACCCACATCACACTCAGCCTGGACATAGTTTCTTCAAGAGCATCCAGCTAAGAGGCAGGAAGCATCTCCTCGCCCAGCCCTGACCCAAGACATGTAGACCAAAATTCTCTGTGGACCGGATTCAGGACACCAGCTTTGTGTCCATCCATGAGATGAGATGAGATGAGATGAGATGAGATGAGATGAGATGAGATGAGATGAGATGAGATGAGGAGTCCTAAGAACCTAGTTCCTGTTACTAAGGAAATGATAAGTGGTTACTTGGAGGGGATACTCATAGCAAGAAGTCATTGTGTTTTAAAAAGTTTAAGCAAGAGCACATAGTTACAAAGGTCCCAGGCTATGTGCTACAGAGGGTCTTACAGTGGGCATGTTGACAAGCAGCTCTCACCAAACCCAGCCACTCCTGGAAAGAATTTTTCTCAGCCCTGTTTGCACGGGTGGCTCTAATGAGTGTCTCTTGAACTCTTGACCTTGTTATGTCTAGAAAGCCAGCTTCACAGTAATGCCACCTTTATGTAGTCAATGTCTTTATCCTTCTCTTCTGTCCTTATGAGTCACACGCTGGGTTCTCATAGGAAGGCTATCATCTGAAAACCTTTTGTGTCTACCCTTCTGGTTTTAAACACTATAACTCACATGTCTTTGCCTAACTGTTTTTCTATTTATTCAACCATTCAGTTATGTGTGCAACTGTGTATTTATCTTTCTTCAGTTGCACTAGGGAGCAAAACTGAAGGTCTATACAAACTTGGTAAGCATTCTAATCACTGAGATATATCCCAGTCTCATCTCTGCTTTCCTAAATATGTAAAAACATAAAACTTGCACAAAACAGTGGGCCATGGTAGGATGTTTCAATGCCTGCATGCATTGTCTGATTTTTTTTTAAATCAAGTTAAATGTGTCTGCTCACATTTCTAACTACTTCTGCCTAGTGAAAATGTTCAACACTTTTCTAGACTTATAAGAGCCAAAGTATGTAATTTTCCCATCTGTCTTGGTCTCTTGGCCTTCATCTCTGAAGAGTTTTCATCTGCTTATTCTCCTTCCCCTCCCTTCCTCTTATCCCACCTGTAAAGTATGCTTTGAGTTTTGAAAAAGTCAATATTGGGAAATTCACATTCTTCATTACAACTGTAAATAGGGTTTTCTTGCTCTCTGTGTGTTATCAGTTCTTTCTCTGGAAGACTGTTCCCCCTGGGTCTAAGATTTGTGTAGCTAGACAGGAAATCTTCTCTTACAGTCCCAGGCCTACTTGAAGTAGACCCCTACACTACTTTCTCAAAGCAAAACTCAGCCTGCAGCTGTGACAAATAGAACCTCAGTTATTATAGGTTTGCACCTGGACTCTTCATTTATTATTCCTGTCATCTACCACAGCCTTTGCTATCCATGGCCTTTCTGATGACCCTATCTCTCCCTGTTCCCTTATGGCTTCCATCACATGCAAGTCCTTTTCTTTTTTCTTTCTGTCTTTTTTTTTTAATTTTAATTTTTATTTTTGCAAGTCCTTTTCTTTCCCTTTCTTGTATTTTCTTTTTTCCATCAAGGAACAATCTTCCTTGTGTTTTCCTTCTCCTCTAATTGAATTATTCTCTCTTGGGCTCTTTGACTCTGTGTTGGATCCAATGTTCCCAGCATCCCATCTTCTGTTCTTGTTGCTTCTCCATCTTCAACTGAAGCATTAGTAAAGCAAATACTGCCCTTCTCCACCTGCACGCACAGCTGTCTTTGCTCTCCACCTGCAGGCACAGCTGCCCTTCTCCACCTGCAGGCACAGGTGTCCTTCTCCACTTGCAGGCAAACATTCTCGCCCTTTTTTCATATCTATTGACACACAGGTTCATTTTATTTTATTTCATGCTTGATTTGTTGTTTGTTGTTTTTGTAGTGTAGTGTAGACCAGGTCTTTCTACATTCTTGACACAGGCTCTAATTCTCAGTTACATCTCAGCTCAGCACTTGGGCAAATTTAGAAACTGAAGAATCCTTGTAACAATTTTCTATTAAAATACCATAACTTGGAACGAGGCAGGTGACATCCAGAAATTAAGAGTTTTTTGAGACCCAGGAGGTCGCGGACCGGTGCTCCGCAGCTGTCATCATGCCACAAAATGAATATATTGAATTGCACCGCAAACGATATGGATATCGTTTGGACTACCATGAGAAAAAGAGAAAGAAAGAAGGTCGGGAGGCCCATGAACGTTCAAAGAAGGCAAAAAAAAAAAAAAAAAAAAAAATGATTGGCCTGAAGGCTAAGCTCTACCATAAACAGCGCCATGCGGAGAAAATACAAATGAAAAAGACTATTAAGATGCATGAGAAGAGAAACACCAAGCAGAAGGATGATGAGAAGACGCCGCAGGGAGCAGTCCCCGCCTATCTGCTGGACAGAGAGGGCCAGTCGAGAGCAAAAGTCCTTTCTAACATGATTAAGCAGAAACGGAAAGAAAAGGCGGGGAAATGGGAGGTCCCGTAGTCTACCCAAAGTTCGTGCCCAAGGAGAAACAGAAGTATTGAAAGTTATTCGATCAGGAAAAAGGAAAAAGAAGGCATGGAAGAGAATGGTTACTAACGTCTGCTCTGTTGGTGATGGCTTTACAAGAAAACCACCTAAATATGAAAGATTCATTAGGCCTATGGCTCTACGTTTCAAAAAAGCCCATGTCACACACCCTGAGCTGGAAGCTACCTTTTGCCTGCCTATTCTCGGTGTGAAAAAGAATCCATCATCCCCATTATATACAACCCTGGGTGTGATCACCAAAGGTACAGTTATTGAAGTGAATGTGAGCGAGTTGGGCCTTGTGACACAAGGAGGCAAGGTGATTTGGGGAAAGTACGCCCAAGTTACCAATAATCCTGAGAACGATGGGTGCATAAATGCGGTCTTGCTGGTCTGACAGTGACGTCACTCACATGTCATTCCACTCACTACTGAAGACTACACCCTGTCAGGAAAACACTGTCCCTGGGGTCTTTCTGAACCACCGAGCAGCCTTACCCCACGTGCAGTCATCAAGTATTTACTAAGTTGTAAAGGAAAATAAAACTGCCCAGTTTGAAAAAAAAAAATACCATAACTTATAAGAACATGAGTCTGGCCATTATCCCTTTCCATATTACGTGGAGATTTCTTTATCTTAAGTACTTAATAGCTTCTTTGGGTTTTATTGTTGATTTTGAATTTATAATAAAAGAAAATCATAATAATAAAATAAAATCTTTTATTTGAATATTTTCAAAACTTGTTGACATCTTAGAAAATAATCCCTTCTCCTCACTTTCCATCCCATTTTTCTTTAGTATATGATATGCAGTATTATTTCAAAATGAATAAATATGTTTTCAAGTTATGTAACTATAACTTCTAGCATAGGAAATATAGGTTGATATAATCTGCATGTATTGATTAATACACAATTTAGCTGGGTTTGGGACCAGATAGATTTGCTTTCTGGTGTTCTTCTACCTTGTTGCTGTGAAGTTCCAGCATCTTGTGCGTGTTTGTTCATACTTGCTGACATCTTCTAGGAATGCCAGGATGAAACTGCTGGGTCATCAGGTTTGAATTTATAACAAACTGTTACTTTTCCTCATGTTGTCTGCACCACTGTGCACCCTCCTGTGTGAGAATCCACGTTGTTTCATAGCCTCACCAGAGTGTGTTTCTGAAGTCAGCCATCCTAGTGGGTGTATGTGGTATTTTATTATGGCTTCAATTTGCATTTTTCCGATGAGTAATGATGGTCAGCCATTTTCACATGTGCATGGAACTTTGGATCGCCTTTTTAAGAAAATTTTTCTATGGTGTTTTATGCATTGAAAATTGCATTACATATATTTCCCCATTGTATTTTAGGGGTGATTAAATGAAATGAGTGATCTTTATTGCATTCTATGGCTTGTTTGCCTTCTTTTAAGGCACTTTTTATGTAGAAAGGGATTTTAGGTTTACAGATAGCTACGTTCTGAATCTCTTAATTTGTGATTAATGTCTATTGAAAAAATTTGGGGACCAACTATGTAGCTAAGTGGTAGGCTGTGTGACTGGCACAATTGTGGCGCCAGGTTCAATCTCCAGTGCCACAAAAGTAAAAATCAGAGAAAAAAAAATTTCCCTATGTTTGTTTCTGAACATATTCATTGCCTTCTTTTAATTTAAAAGCTTTGTTTTTTGGTTTTTTTGGTTTTTTTGTATTTCATATTTATGTTTGCCATCTAACACAAATTGGTTTCTATGCAATGATATGAGCTCACTGTAGTAGCATAGGGTCATTTTATCACATATTATTATTCCATTGCATCAGTATCTTCTATTGACCACTCTTTCTGGTGAATTCCATCACCAGTTTTGTGGTGAGTCTACTCCCTGCATTCATATGGAACTTTCTGGGCTCAACTCTCTCCCATTTTTCTGTTTGTCTCGCTCCATACCAATACCACATGCCCTTAATAGTGGTTTTTATTGTGAGTCATAAAATTTGTTGGGGAGTTGGGAATGATGAGACTCCCAGCACTCTGAAGACTGAGGCAGGATGCTCAAGAGTTCAAAGTTAGCCTGGGTTGCAAAGAGAGTTAGAGGATACTTGAACTACACAGGGAGAGCTATTTTTAAAGGGAGGTGGGGCATAAAGGGGCTGAGGAGATGGCTAAGCAGGTAAAAGTGATTGCTGCCAAGGCTGATGACCTGAGTTCAATCTTCAGAACCTATGTAAAAAGCCTAATGCAGAGCTCTTTCTTAATAATAATAATAATAAATGATGATGATTATAACAACTTACACTTAATTTGTACATGAAATACAATTTCAAATTACTCAAATTAGATTCTATTTTTATAATGTTTGTTTTCTAACTATGTTCCTAGATTCTCTACAAATATGCTTTCTGATTACTTTGTTTAAGAAGAAAAAATCATGCTCCTTTATGCCCCTTTTTGTATATACTTAGCAATGCCTACTTGTCCATTCATATTTAAGAAATAACTTCTTAGCCAAAAGGATCTCCTCTGTGGTGTGGGCCCATTGCCTTTGGTCTCTTCCTGAATAAGAATCTATATGCCAGCATGAAACAGCAGGAGAGACCCCTGCCTACCAGAAGGATCCCTGAACCGGCAAGAGTGGGGAAGCCAATAGCAGCAGGCTGCTGCCCCTTCTGTATAAAAACTAAGGACTGTGTGATTCCCCTTACAATGTATACATCAAAGCCTACTCTCCCTGTACTGTATTGGGACCTGTGACAATGTCATTAAGGTTGAATGACATCATCAGGACAGTCCCATTCTGTTCTGTGTACTTGCACAAGCCTAGATGGTATAGAATACAATATATGGAGGCTATATGCCATTGTTTCTAGGACCATGCAGACACACACACACTTCATAGGCCAATCAAGCATAAAAGAAAAATGATGTAATCACAACATCCATTCCACATGAGATGTAGGAAGCTATAGTATCACGGCGTTTTTATAGTAAGTTAATTTACTTTATACAAGAAATAGGAGGAGCTTGGTAGATGTCTCAATGGGTAAGAGCATTTGCTGTGCATGTGTGAAGAACTGAGTTCAGATCTTCAACAACCATGCAAAAACAAACAAACAAACAAACAAACAAACAAACAGGCACGGTCATGTACACCTATAAAACCAGCTTGTAAGGGCAGAGATGAACACATCATAAGAGTTTCTCAGGCCAACCAGCCTAACAGATATAGTGAGCTTCCAGTTCATTGAGTGACCCTCTCCCAACACAATAAGGCAGAGAAGGATCGAGGAAGAGACTCTGCAAGTCTACTGTGCCCTCAGTGTGTACACACACATAAATAAGCACATGCACACACCACACACATACACCATACACACATACACCACACGCATACACCATACACACATACACCATACACACGGACCACGCAAAGAAGTAGAAGGACTGAATTCTAAAATAGGTCAGCAACATTTGTTTGTTACTATCCAGTACTAGGTCCTGCCATAATTGCTTACGTAAGAGTCTAAGGCAGCTGTCAGCACGGTAGGTGTATTCACACCTGTATGACTTCACCTGTGAGGAACGGACAGCGCAACAGGAAAAGAGATGGGCATCATATTGTGAGAAGTTATCCAAACTCAAAAAAGAAAATTACACATTTTTCTCTCATTTGCCGATCCAGATACTCCACAGATAAATCACATGTATGCCTAGATATTAAACAGATACATCACATGCATGCCTACAGGATATGAAAACTGAATTAAGATGGATGGCAAATAGATAAGAATAATTGCAGGTATGGAAATAGGAGGGGAGGGGAAATACAGTCAAAATACATGATATACTTTATAAAAATGACCTTAGGCAGTCTCTACATGGTCCATCCTTTCATCTCAGCTCCAAACTTTGTCTCTGTAACTCCTTCCAAGGGTGTTTTGTTCCCACTTCTAAGGAGGGGCATAGTGTCCACACTTCAGTCTTCATTTTTCTTGAGTTTCATGTGTTTAGGAAATTGTATCTTATATCTTGGGTATCCTAGGTTTTGGGCTAATATCCACTTATCAGTGAGTACATATTGTGTGAGTTCCTTTGTGAATGTGTTACCTCACTCAGGATGATGCTCTCCAGGTCCATCCATTTGGCTAGGAATTTCATAAATTCATTCTTTTTAATAGCTGAGTAGTATTCCATTGTGTAGATGTACCACATTTTCTGTATCCATTCCTCTGTTGAGGGGCATCTGGGTTCTTTCCAGCTTCTGGCTATTATAAATAAGGCTGCTATGAACATAGTGGAGCATGTGTCCTTCTTACCAGTTGGGGCATCTTCTGGATATATGCCCAGGAGAGGTATTGCTGGATCCTCCAGTAGTACTATGTCCAATTTTCTGAGGAACCTCCAGACGGATTTCCAAAGTGGTTGTACAAGCCTGCAATCCCACCAACAATGGAGGAGTGTTCCTCTTTCTCCACATCCTCGCCAGCATCTGCTGTCACCTGAATTTTTGATCTTAGACATTCTGACTGGTATGAGGTGGAATCTCAGGGTTGTTTTGATTTGCATTTCCCTGATGATTAAGGATGTTGAACATTTTTTCAGGTGCTTCTCTGCCATTCGGTATTCCTCAGGTGAGAATTCTTTGTTCAGTTCTGAGCCCCATTTTTTAATGGGGTTATAGACTGCCATATCCAGGGATCCACCCCATAATCAGCATCCAAACGCTGACACCATTGCATACACTAGCAAGATTTTATTGAAAGGACCCAGATGTAGCTGTCTCTTGTGAGACTATGCCGGGGCCTAGCAAACACAGAAGTGGATGCTCACAGTCAGCTAATGGATGGATCACAGGGCTCCCAATGGAGGAGCTAGAGAAAGTACCCAAGGAGCTAAAGGGATCTGCAACCCTATAGGTGGATCAACATTATGAACTAACCAGTACCCCGGAGCTCTTGACTCTAGCTGCATATGTATCAAAAGATGGCCTAGTCGGCCATCACTGGAAAGAGAGGCCCATTGGACACGCAAACTTTATATGCCCCAGTACAGGGGAACGCCAGGGCCAAAAAGGGGGAGTGGGCGGGTAGGGGGACTTTTGGTATAGCATTGGAAATGTAAATGAGCTGAATACCTAATAAAAAATGGAAAAAAAATGACCTTAAGAAACTCACCAGTATGTACAATGAATTTGCATCAATTAAAAAAAAAGAATACAAATAAAGAAAGATTGGTCCAACTTTGTGGGGCTACGGAACTTCTCAGCTTCATTATAATCCTAAAGGACCTCCATCACAGATGGGACCCATCACTTTCAGAAGTCACAATGTTTGGCACAAAATTACATTGTTTTGGAGACTGGAGACTTGAGAAGAATAAAAAAATGAAGTCTTGGAACCAGAAACCTGAGTAATGTTTGAATTAATTCATAAACTATAGACTATAGAAAAATATATGAGTTTAAATTACTTAAAAGTGAAATAATTCGCCTTTAAATAATAACTACTAAGGGGCTTGGAAGACAGCTCAGGGGATGAAGTGCCGGCCATGCAAGGATGATGGATGGAGTTCAGACTGTAGCATCCACGTATAGCCAGAAGGCATGGAAGCCTACTTGTGACCCCTGGAGTAAGCCAGCTGGGAAGGCTAGCCAAATCTGATATCTCTGTGTTCAAGTAAGGTACCTTTCCTCAGTATATGAGGTAAAGAAGGAGGAAGAAGAAACTCACTGATAACCTCTGGCTTCCACATACACAGGACCAGGTCCAGATATACCTGCACACACAGGTGTTCCCATAAATATGTGAATGTATACACACACACACACACACACACACACACACACTCACTCATGCATGCACATCATATGCACATTCTTATAGAATTACGTCATTGTAGGGAGAAAATTCTACTTGGGCATGTCCTGTTTCTATACATCTTCTTTGGTCTGTGTACTGAACAACCTTGGGAAACACAGACACTGCCTTCTGGAGAAATAACACAAGTTTGTTTGTCCAAGAGAATAAAGGGAATGCTACACTCCGTCAAAAGTCCTCAGGACTTATTGGCCACCCATAAAAGATCGGAACTTCATAAGTTCAGTCTCTCAGCTGTGATGCTGGCTTGTGAGTCCACAGCATCCCTTGCACCACTGCAGATCTCTTTGAGACTCTGGGGCTTAGGGAATCATGAATAAAAAAGCCCTTTTCTCTGCTGTGCATACGTAACAAGCATCCTTTCTCTCTACTGTGCATACGCATTGAAGCTCTGTCTTCTACTAGATCTCATGCAACGATCAGAAAAGCTCCTTAAGTTGTAGAGTAGAATTTGAGAACTCCACACAGAGTACCGGGTAAGCCTAAAAAGGGACTTAAACCAATTTTCTGCTAGTTGGCCTGCCCTGGACAGTTGTTGTTGTTGTTGTTGTTGTTGTTGTTGTTGTTGTTGTTGTTGCTGTTGCTGCTGCTGCTTTGCACACACTTTTAATCCTAGGACTTGGAAAGTTGTGCCAGGAGGATCAGGAGCTTATGGTCACTCCTATCCTCACGGTGAGTTCAAAGCCAGCCTCAGCTAAATGACACCCTCTTTCAAAACTATGAAATAAAATGAAATGAGAAGGAACAGAAGGGGTAAGAGTGTGTTAGTTTCTGATGTACATCCTCAGCTTTCCCAGTCATTCTAAAAGATTTCTACAACACAATAAGTAAATACAGGGATTCAGTCCACCATGGAAATCTGACTTAAATGCTATAAATTTAGGATAATATGGGCCATATAAACAAACAGAATGTGATTTTTGAAAAAAGGATACCTTGGGCTTTGAAGACTGAAGAAACATAAAGAGAATACTTTAGAAAAATCTAAAAATTCTTTACTCTCTGTGTGCTTTTCTAAGTCATAGGTGTTTTCTTAGTCTAAATGGTGATTCTTGCAGGGGCTTAAATTATTAAATTATTAGGATATAGGGGGAAATCAGTGAACGCTATGAAAATACAAGTAGAAAATGGGTATGTTGCAAAGTTTTGGCTGAAAAAAAAAAGAGAATAATCTGGGAGTGATATTTCTCTAAATTTCCTATTCCTTACATGTAGTTTTCAGACATAAAAGTATCCCCCACTTAATCTAGAGTGTGGGATACTCAAGGAAAGGCAATCAAAAAACATTAAGCTGAGATGAAAGATTTATCTAAACTACTCAAAAGAATACAGCAGCCAGTTCAGGCAACAGCCAGATCCCTGAGACATCTTACCTACTAATACTTAAGTGAAAATGTATGCTTGCAGTATTGACCTAAAGGCTCTAAGAAAAACCTCTCAGACATCAAAGAGAGTCTGCATTCTGTTTACTACATAGACTTTGCTAAGGGCATTTTGTGAGTATTATTCAAAAGTGTTGAAATAAGAATGCTTCTCTGACTAACCAGTAATTAACCATAACATTAAGCAAACTCAAATGTTCTAATCCTTCCAGATTCTGTATAATTACAGTCTTTCCGATGTCTCGTGCTCCCTCCCTATGATTATTATTATATTTTGAAATTGTTTGTCTGGGTATTAAATCACGAAAATGTGACCCAGCGATAGACATAAAGCAGGAAACCCAACTCCCTTGGTGGACTTTAAATTACACTATAAGGTCTGACTCTGTGGCAACTTGGGAGGGACATATCTTCATGTCCTGAGCTCATGGAGTTATGGTGGCCCAAGGGGTATATTTCCCTTTCCGCTATCTTTCATAATTCCAATTTTCTTTAGTTCTAATTAATTTATTCAAAGCATTGGCAACACTCTTAGATATCTCTGCTTCATTCAAAATCCTAATTTATGAGCATAATTTCTCAGGACATTATGGAGAGCAAAAGAACAGAACACAGGATCTGCAGCTGAGAACACTGCCTCCTAGAAGCAGACACTGGCTGTAATCAGAGTGAGCTGTGTTAAAGCACACCTCCAAGTCACATTGGGCTGTCACAAAGGAAGAAATGTGTACAGTGGCAGAGGCCACACTCTTGAAACATAAAAAAAATGTCAATAATTTAAACTTTGCTCAATTTTTTTCAATTCAAATACAATAAAGGCCCCAGCTTGAGACTGAAAGAAATTCAGATGTGTCGAGGGACATCAGGCAAAAGGAGATTGTCAGTCCCCAGAATTGTTTGCGTGAAGACTGAGGATATTTCTGGAGGAAACTGTTCCTCATACCAAAATGATCCAGTAATGATGAGGTTGACTCAGTCAAAGGACTTTAGTCATGGGATTAAAAAAGACGATTCTCAACACAGCCAGGGTGAGGCTTCTGCCCAGCTTCACCCACGCTCGGCAGGGCATCATGAAAAGTTCTAAGTAAATGCTGAAATAGTTCTTCTGCTTCATAAAATAGCAGCTCTCCTTTGCCCACCCCACCCCCCCAGCAGTATCATCCAGAAAAAGAGCAGTACCCATATAGATGTGGCTTATTAAACCACCGAGCCTGGCCTCTGCCGCTACAATGCCTGCTCCTGTTTTGAGTAAGATACTCGACCAGGAAGAGGCACTACATCTACTGAACAGCAGTAGGTGCAGGTCTCAGCAGTGACATAAAGTGGCCCTACAGAAGGCTTCATTCTCATCTCAACATTAGCAGATACTACTAGGAGCCTGCAAACCAGAAGGCCAAGGAGTAAAACTGCCAAATCTGCATAGCAGGTGAGCAGGGGTCCTGTGTAGAAGAGCATCAACCACACGGATTTAAGAAGTGCTGTGCCCGATGTGGTAAGATACAACTTAATGGTTGCCATATTAAAATGCAGGGCAAGACATCCTACAAGCAAAGGCTTTCAATTTATGAGGCCATGAAATATTGACTGGTGAATGTTTCATGTTAGCGGAACTCAGAGTGAGTTGCAAGGAGCAATCAGGCAGGTAAGATGGCTCAGTGGCTAAAGTGTGTGTGGCACAAGCTTGAAGATCTGAGTTCAAATCTCCAGACCGAAGTCAAACAATGTGTAGTAGCACACACAGTAAGATACAACCTGAGGTAGGAACAGGAGACCCTCAGAACATAGAAGACCAGCTAGCCTGACATTTGCAGTGGTAAACAAGAGACCTTCTATAAAAGTACCAAAATCTGACCTCCACAAATATATATAAATAGGGACGCACCACCATGCCAAACACAGGCGCGCGCACACACACACACACACACACACACACACACACACACATGTCTGTTTGTCTAGAAATGTCAGCTCTTGTATTTATTTTTAATATGACTTCTTAAGAATTAGAAGCAGCATTAGAATTAAATTCATAACAGAAAAGTTTGCACAATCTCTTGTTTTTCTCTTAGGAATAGATGAAGAAAACATGGCGGGAAATGACAAAGGAAGGCATACAAACAGAAACAGGGGCAAGAGTGAGGAAGGAAAACAGGGGAGGGAGGAGAGCAGAAAGCCAAGTGAAGCATTTGGAGTCTCCACATGGACCCACTGGAAGGCCAGAATTTCACCAAGGGCATACCGAGCTTGAAGCACATCTATGTTAACTGATGTGTGTAACAGACCAGAGCAGAACAGCCGTCATTTTCAAGCTGTCCATCTGTCATGTCCTGACTGCCCTGTCTACTGATTTTTGTTCTTCAGCCAAAACCAGCCCGTGTCCTTGACCAGTCAACACAAGACAGTGAGTTTGTGCATGTCCGCACAGGCAGGCTCAGAAGTGAGTCACTGTTCCTAACAAGCCCAGAGCTCAGTTTTTCTCTTCCTCTAAATTAAAATGGGATGGCCTGTTTATGCTCTAAGTAAGTAGAACCACATGGCCGCAACCTTTGCTCTAGGGGCTGTGTGTCGAGGGACTTCAGGGACCCTCTGCCATCTTGACTGCAGGGCTGCTGTGTTCACTGAGGAACTAACGTCTTGACTTCTTCCTCAGGAGTTCAGTCCTTGTTCTAGATCCAGTTTCTAAAGAGGGAAAGAATGTGGGTGGGTGGGGAAAGAAGAGAAAGGGGGAGAGAAAGAAAAGGACAGAAGTCTCTACTGTTTGCTCTATTTGTCTGTGTGCACATATGCACATGTTCATTTGTGTGACTATGATGTGTAGAAATGTTGGTCCTTGCCGTTTACATTATTTGAAGCAGGGTCTCTCATTTGCTGACCATTGTATATATCAGTCTCCCTGGCCCACGAGTTCCCAGGGATCCTCCTGTCTCTGCCTCCCATCTTGCTGGAGGGATAGCAACACTACAAGCATCTGCTGCTGTGTCTAGCTTCTACCTGGGCTTGAGTGATTCAGACTCGGGTCTTCCCACTTGTAGAGCAACTCTTTTACATACTGAACCATCTCCTCGAATCTCCAGGAGTTTTTGAGGCTGTGTTGAAGATCGAACATTGGCCTTCATGCACGCTAGATAAATGCTCTGGCCCTGAGCTACATCCCTAACAAGATGGTTGCTAGAAATTCTTCATGGGATGTTTGCCATCTTTTCCAAGAGAAATCTAGGAGATTCTCTTTATTTGTTGGGGGTGGGACATATATTTCTGCAAAGTGGTCCTGTAGTCATTTATTATATGTAATAATCAACCTGAAAATGTGCTCACAGGTATCTCCTTATCTTCCAAGACCCTCTCCCCTTTACTACTCTTTTGTACTCTTTCTCTTTGAGGTCTAGCAGAGGAGGTGCTACCTCCAGGATGTTCTCTTCAATTTCTTCTCCCCGTGCCCAGGCCCAGTAAAACTCATCTTTTCTCCCCCTACATCCCTAGTACCTGACCTCTAACCCATGCCTCCTCCTCCGAGGTTCATATAGATGGCAGCTATACATACAACACCTCCCTGATGATAGAACTTGTCAGCCAGCATCCCATTTCTTTTCTAAATTATTATTTTTTAAAAAATTTATGTGAGTATTTGCATGACTTTATATGTACTGTGTGTGTGTGTGTGTGTGTGTGTGTGTGTGTGTGTGCGCGCGCGCGCGCACACGCATTGGACTGGAATTGCAGGGAGTTATGAGTCACTGATACAGGTGCTGGGAATTGAACCCAGGTCCTCTGCAAGAGCCATAAGCACTCTTAACTGCTGAGCCATCCCTCTAGACACCATCATCTAAGTTCTGTTTAATAATAAACATTACATTAAACTGAACAGGCAGGAGGATAATAGGAAAACTGGTGCTAGCGGAAAGACTGGTGATTAACACAGAACCATGGTGATGAAGGCTGAACAGGAAGTGGCCAGAGATCAGGGATGCTTTGTAACATAACTGTGGGAAGTAGCTCCATCCGGCTCGTAGGGCTTAAAGTCTGTTTACCACAGAGCTCCAGCACAAGGGCCTAGAGGAAACCCTCTGGCTCTGCTTCTTCCTTAGAGTGTGAGTGAGACTTCATTGTTCTTCAATTTAAATATAGATTCAGGTTACATCTGGACCCTTATTTTCATCTAGATCTTATGAAACAGGGAAGGAGCAGGAAGGAACGAGCCTTAACTCACTTCACCTTTGCTTATGATCAAGCAATCGGGTTCCTTATGGGGATGCAGGAAGGATGTTGGATCCTTAGTAATATACGGGGAAGATGTGAGAGGTGCTGTTTGCAAACACCTGTTAACAGAAAAGCATCAGGCCAGTCTGTAGGGGAAAGATGCAGGAAGGGCTAAGAGCAGCATGTCCCAGGGCCTGACCAAGAAGGCAGAAGTCTCAGGCTAAGGCGCCAGCCCCCTTGGTATGACTCATCTGTCTAGCTTCCTGTGTCATTGACTCTCAGCCCCATTTGTTCCCATGCAGAAACTACAACGAGGTGCCGTTAGCATAGATGGCAACAGGAGAAACCCAGGTTCTACCATGTTAGGGGCGGGGTATTTTAAACTGTCCTCTATGTATCATCTTATTTAGTCCTATCAACAGTAACCAGGAAAAAGCTAAAATGGATTTATTACCGGTTGGGTTCCTGCTCAGTTAAAGAAACCTGGTGCTATGAATCCTGGGAATTGTCTTAGTTTAGCCCAGCCTTCTGACTCGAGATGCAGTACTGGCTCTACCACCATTTTCTTGATCTTCTCCGTTCACCCAGGATTGTCTGTTAGGAGATGAGAAAGACTCTTCGTGGCCTGAACACTTCTTGTGACCTGGGCCGACCTGGAAAATGAGCCACCAGGCAAGCTTGCCTTTCATTGGAAAAATTTGTTCCCGGTTGGTTCTAAACAACTGATTTACATACAAGGTTGGAGTCCAGGGCTCATCTGAAACCCAGCACTGCCTGAACTAGGCTCCCAGCTTCTAAGGATAGAACGACTGTCCCTTTTATTTTTCTTGCTCTGCTATTGGAAACTACCAACGAGGGTGCCAATTAGCACCAGATGGGACAGGGACTGTGTGATGTGGAGCTCCGACCGCTGGGAACTGGAACACATCCACTAATGTATTAAGCAACCAACGAGCCAGTGGTTGGGCTGCCTAGAAGCGAGACTCAGCTAAGTTCTGATCTGCGCAGGCCCAGCGTGATACACAGATTCTTCCCTGTCTTCGTTCATAGTGAGCGGATCCTGGGCTTTGATCTCTGTAACCTTCAAACAGGTCCTTGTTTAGCTACTGCCTTGCGCATTCCTGTGTGCACGCGTGCGTGTGTACACACACACACACGAACAAACACACACATATACACAAACTTTCTACTCAAAGATGTTTTGTTTTCTTTTAACCGTTGTTGCTTTTGTTATTGTGTATGTGTAAATGTATAAGTACAACCTGACCAGTCTGTTTAGTGTTACTTCTATATATATGATTTCAGGGTTGACCATTGGGTATTGGGTAACCAATCAGGGGGCCCCACCTTAGAAAAAACTATTTCTCCCGCTCTTGGCTTTTGCTAGGGTCCTGTAAGACCTCTTCCTCCCACATTAGGCTGTGTACCACTGTCATCCTTGCTCAGGCCTTGTTTACACAGCCGTGTTGTTGAGGTATCCTGGGTGAAGCTTCCCTGCCATTCCTAGGAGACACAAGCTGACAGCAAATTTCCTGGTCCTCTGGTTTTCACAATCTTCCCGTTCCTGTCTTCTCTTCCATGGCATCCTCTGAGCCTTCGCTGCAGGATTCTTAGCTGCCGTCACATTTCTGGAGACCCTGATTTTTTGAAACCATAATTTGTCCAAATATACAACTCAAACACAGAACGGAAACTTGAGACAAGCTGATTCAGGCGTAACACTGGCTGGAGATCACTGAGAACATATAAAGGAAGCAGCATAGATCGCCTTTGATAGTATCTCAGCATTGGCTTTTAACTCATTTCAGAAAAGTTGCTTCAAATACAAACACCTTGCTTGAGAGCTCTTACCTGCTATCCACTGAGTGAGTTACCATAGGCTTTTCCCTGGCAGGGCTTTAAGTCACCTTGAAGATAGCTCACCACAACGCAAACTGACTGAACACAGCCTTACTCAGCTTTATACAAGCTTATATCTGATAGAAATGACTGAGTGTTTCATTCATAAATTTGGGAGGTGAGTTCCAACAGCATTTTCCCAAAATTATTTAATTCACACTGGAACATATGAAAAATAATATCTTAAGAACTTGCTCTCTTAAAGTGATAGATAAGATAGTTCACGTCCAGAAGAGAATGATGACTGAGGGCTGGTAAACATAGAACCTGTCACCGGGTCTCATTGATCAGCATCTTAGCACCCTGGAACCCATCTGTAATGCACCTATTGACACAGCCACCCATAGACACCCCAGCTTAAAAGCTCGGAAGCAATAGACAGACTGCCTTTGGGGTCTGTGACTACTTTGTAGCATGAATTTCCTGGGATTTGTCACTGGTGTCTGACTGAGTACTGCAATTCAAAGCATAGATCTAGACTCTGTGCTAACCCCTGAGTAAAATCCTCTTAGATAACAGGATTAAGAAAGCACCCCAGTGCTGAGGTGAACAACTGTTCCAGGTTAATTTGGACTAAGATGGTTCCCATGGCATGAAGGCTCAGTTAATCTTCTGCCTACCACAGGCAAGAAGCCTGGGCTCCATCAACGAGGCATAGTCCATGCTCTTGAAACAACCTTAACTAAACTCATGGGCACACACACAGACACACAATTAGACATGAGGTCTAGCTGGGAAGAGGAGAAGGTCAGGAAAGGATGATGGGTAAGTATGATCAGTATTTATTTTAAGTATGTATGGAAATGCCATAATGAAATCCATTATTATATAGGTAGTATATAATACTGAAGACAAATATTAAAATCATCTCAGATCTTTTATTGAGTAAAATGAGGAAAAGAAAGACAGTTTGCATGCACATAGGCTCCCGCTGTTTGACACCTTCCCTGGCTACCCATACCAGAGGCAGCACTCTGTGCGTGTGCTATGGGTCCAAGTCATCTATGGCTTATAGATCAAAAGTCTGTGAGGCTTTTCTTGTGAAATGTTTTCCTCTGCACGGTTGTTTTTGCCAGTTCCAAGAGGAAACAGTGGGCTGAAGTCAAGTGGCATGACCAGATGACGACGCTAAGCGAGGGATTCGTGCGAAGGGCGGCTGGGAACGGCAAGACTCATGGCAATAGCAGCTCCGACATGACTGCCGCCTGCCTGAGAAGCTCATAAACATTGCTCTAGGCTATCCTCGGTTTCAGCAGCTGCTGATCCTTTAATTTAATTATAAGCTACAAGCAAGCTCCTTAAAGAAGCACCGTGTGTATGGAACACTGTCCAGAGGACACTCTGTTCACGAATTTTAAGACAGTCAGCACAGTTGGAATTATATGTCCTAATAAGAGATGGGTGGACTGGTGTGGGAGAAATAGGAGCCACCAACCCGCCCAAAGTTAAACCAAAATTGGTTTTGAGGTTCAAAAATATTCACATGACAGCTTTCTATGTTTGGCTAGGGCAAAATAAACTTGCATGCCCAGAAAATAATTTCCTCTATCTGTCAAACTAGCACACACACACACACACACACACACACACACACACACACAAAAGCCACAGAAATCAGGAGCTAGCCCAACCCTGGCTTCTTACCCTCAGGAAGAGCTACTGTTTCATCGTTAGTGTTTATTGTAGCCCTACTGTGTGCACAAAGCCAGCCGTGGAACAGGAGGGATGAGAAGTTGTGAGAGAAAGCATTCACTCTTGTGTCACACTTTAACAACTTATAGAGGGAAAGGCACTGTCAGACACAGCAGAGGCATTAAATGCTGTGTCTCTGGCAGCAGTTCAGCAAACTTGTGTGAGACCCTGAGTTTGATTGGTGACAGTAATGCAAAGGAAAGGGTAATAGCAAAAGCTTAACTCGCCCCCTCATCCTCAAATAGGAAAATCAAATTGTTGGAAAACAAAACAAAAGCCTAGAAGAAGAAACAAGAAGGAAAAGTCCAAGCTCCATGGCTCTCCACTCTTGGCTGGAATCGCTTTTCTCCTCCAAGTCACTGACCAGTTACCAGTCAGCTGTGGTAGGCCACTGTGCTTCCCACCTAATTCCCACTGCAGGAGAAGGAAGCCAGTGCCCAGAAGACAATCCAAGGTGTGACGGGGAAGCGTCGGGGCTTATGATGGCTCACCGGCTCACCGAGTGACAAGTTGATAACTTACAAGTCACACCTCCAGTGACTCACTCTTATTTAATCAACTCTTCCAACTCAGTTCCTTGTATCAGATGAGCCAATCCTTCCAACTCCAGGTTTGTCATAGTTCTTTTCTTTATCAAGAAGAAGAGCACGGTATTTAGCAAAGTGTCCTCATTCTACCACTGGCTCCCTCCTGGAGTTTTCTCTCATAATATACACAACCTACGTAGTAGTTCTAGGGGGGCATCTATGGTAATAATAAAATGCTAACATTTCTTTTTCATAAATAAAAGGACTCAGTGTATATTGAGAGATAGATAAGGGGGAAGAAAGAGGGAGAGGAACACACTCATATGTACACACACACATATGTATACATATATATACATATATATATATATATATATATATATATATATATACAGAGAGAGAGAGAGAGAGAGAGAGAACATGAGAATGCACTTAAAGATAGCAGACAAAGGGGGATTAGGGAAGGAAGTGTATGGAAACAAATGGGGTGTAGATTGAATCCAAATACATTATATATGCATAAGTATTAAATAAAATATTTAATTAAAAAAGAAGCAATTAATTAGTAAACACAACAAATGCATGCATAAAATGATGTATCTTTGTTAATTCATTTACACGGGAATATCTATCTGACCCCCTCTATATAGCTAGTACTCCATGGGGCATGAAAATACAGTAGGGTGTGACAAACATCTTCCCCACCCTAAATTTCAGAGTCTTCTCTGAGGAAAGAAATCAGAGATGTAACAACAAATATGGGGTTATATAGCATTTCAGAGGAAAATGTTTTACATGGGAGGTCCTAAATGGGAAAAATCACAGCTTTACATAAAACGAAAATCTAAAACTGGGATGCTGAACACAGAAGTAGGAGAGGGAAAGGAGAGACACTAAGGATACTGAAGAAAAGCTACCCAGTGGCTGCACACACAAGGCTGGACTAGTCCAGCCAAACAGCCACCTTGGCTCTCCTTGTTATCTCCTTGTGCAGAGGAACTAGGACATACCATCATCACAGTGTCTGGAAACCACACAGATAAAACCTGTGGATGCCGGCAAGCCTCAACTCCCTCTGGGTGACGCCCAGAGAAGCTCTGTGCTGAGTGAGGTGTGAGCTCTCCTGGCACGGTCATCATTGGAAAGATACAGAATAGCAGTACCAGTCCAGGGTGAGCATTACCATTGTTCAGCATGATGACTTTTGTTTTCCATGGCAATAAGCTGAATATAGACAGAGATGTTTGCTTTTAGGGGGAGGGGTAGTGAATGTTGAAACACATTCTATAAACATTGTGCAACTTACGGCATGAAGTTACCTTTTATAGGAAATTTTATTGGCCTTATATCCATTGGCCAAAAATCTCAGGTGCTGAGGTTGGTGGAAAAATAAGCTACTGTCTGTAGAATTTTTCAATAAAACCGTCAAAAAAGAAGCTGCTGTTAAAGAAAAATTGACGTTGAAAACTAATATTATTTTAGAGAGGTTTTTTTTTTTTTAACATTATATTTAGGCACCGGAGACCACTTTACAACTTTATTCCTCTCAAAGGATTTCAATGTTTTCCAAAGTGTCAGTTTGGTCTTTACAGTTGGGTTGAAATGAAGATTGAAAAAAAAAAGAAACCATATATTTTTAATGCCCAAGATTTCTAATTAGTTTCTAATCACCTCTTTATTTGACAGTTTGCTTATCTGCATGGAAAATCTCAAAACAGACATTAATGGTGGCAGGAAGTGGCTCTTGGCTTCGCCAGCTCAAGGTGAACTTCCTGTTTCAAAGGGGTGCGTAGAGAGCACAAGCATGGCTACTTCTTAAGCATACTAGAAGGATAAGACCCAATGTTGGAATGAGCCCTCTTGCCTGCATGGTAACTTCTGAGCACTGACACGTGATCCCTGATCTCACCTATCCAAATAAACCTAGCATTAGTGGCTCTGTTTTTCTTTCATTATTTTTGAGGCTGGGAAAATTGAGCGCAATTTCTACCACTTCAATTTCTTTCCACAAAGAATGAGCTGAACTCATTTTCACTATGCTTGAACAGAATTCGGCTTTTTTTTTTTTATGTTTGGGTTTGTGTGTGTGTGTGTGTGTGTGTGAGAGAGAGAGAGAGAGAGAGAGAGAGAGAGAGGGAGGGAGGGAGAGAGAGAGAGAAAGAGAGAGAGAGAGAGAGAGAGAGAGAGAGAGAGAGAGAGAGGGAGGGAGGGAGAGAGAGAGAGAAAGAGAGAGAGAGAGAGAGAGAGAGAGAGAGAGAGAGAGAGAGAGTGTTTGGAGTATGTGTTCATATCCAAAATTACTTTTGTTGCTTCTTCAAACTGTAATTTTGCTACTTTTATAAATCTTAATGCAAATATTCATGTTTTCCAATGACCTTAGGTAACTCCTGTAAAAGAGCCCTTTAACCCCCAAAAGGGGCCATGACCCACAGGTTGAGAAATGCTGCTCTGGAGTGACTGGCCAGTCTTCCCTGACGGTTACCTCTCTTGCACCTGTGTCTGAAAGTTTCTCTATGAACAGGTTCATTTGGAGAAGGTGACCCATGCAGTCATAAAAGAACATGTTGCTTTCGGTGTGATGATCAACACCAGGACTTCTGTGCGATGATCATCAAGATGCATGCACCAGTGATACCTCAGTATAGACAGAAAGCGTTACAGAGCCACGCTGGAGAAACTAAAGCTGTCGGGCATTGGCTTTGTTCTTAGACATAAAGGTGTCTTAGCAGAAGATATTAGTAAAGATTTGTGAGAAAGCTGTGTGTGTGTGCTTGCGTACCCATATTATCATTGTTCAGCATGATGACTTTTGTTTTCCATGGCAATAAGCTGAATATAGACAGAGATATCTGTGCAAAACTGAAGATATAGAAGTATACATATATCATACAGAAACTTACACATGCGCTCACGCATACATATTCCATGCATTTACATAAGCCATACATATGGACCATGTTGGCTTACTTATTGCTAATGTTACTTAAAATCCACTGTCTCATATTTTGAAACATTTTTCCCCCTTGGGGCAGTTTCTCATACATCCCAAGCTGGCTTCGAAGTTACAATGTGGCTAAGGATGACCTTGAACTTGAAGTTCTCCTTCACCTGCCTCCACTTCTCAAGTTCTGCATTACAGCTATACATGCCACCATGCCATGGGGTGGTGGCGATCCGTCCAGGCTTCACACACAGTAGGCAAATTCTCTACCAGGAGAACTGTGTCCTCAGCCCTGACTTATTCTTATACGAATTTTAGATCCTCTGGACTTCAGTAGGAAGGTGAACAGAGAGGTGGGAGGACGCTAAGACCCTTCTTGTATCATTCAAGTGGGAAGATAAGACTTTTTTCTCACATGGAAAAAAAACACAGACAGAAAACATCAAGGAGTTTAGGAGAGCATGGTTTCTTAAAGGATATTGTAAAGACAAGTACCAAGGAGAAATACAAGGCTAAGCTGTGACCTTGACTGAACAGAGAGATGCTGTGGAAGATACAGGCAAGATCATCAAGGACAACAGTCAAGGATCCCCAGAGCCTAACTGAACCATAGAAAATGGTGGTCCCCAGTGAGTGAAGCGTGCTAAGAATACGGAATACCCAACAGAGAACAACGGAGTCAGCTGTTGGATACAGAAACAACTAAAGATGCAGAGACAACCTTCTGATTTCCAAAACATGCTACAGGAGAAATCGGAGATCATATTTGGCAATTATAATTATATGCTCAATAATCAGGATCCATTTCATTTGGTATTAAAACTTTAAGCTTCAGGGGGAATTCCTTTGGACTCTACTTTCTTAACTTACTTAGCTGTAACCTAGCATGTGGCAGGCAATACCCTTGACACTTGAAAGACTGGTCAAATTTCAGAAACTACATATGTTAGTTGTCAAACATAGTCACCACTGAACAACAGAGTTTCTAAACGTTCAAACAAATACACTATATCAAACATAATAATAGCACATTTTCTTTGTAAAAATTATTTTGTGTGTATGGGTGTTGTTGCCTGCATATATGTCAGTATACCACTTATGTGCCCGGTGCCAGCAGAGGTCACAGAGGACATCGTGTCCCTTAGAACTTGAGTTACAGATAGTTAAGAGCTGTTAAGGTGCTAGAAATCAAACGTAGATCCTCTCAGAAGAGCATCTATTGCCATTATCTATGGAGCTATCTCTAGTTCCCTGATAATGCTCCTTCAAAGCTTAACACAGCCTCATTATTTGACTGAAACCTGCACTCTTGCTGTGATGTACCTGAAAAAAATGACATCACAGATACTTAATGTAATGGGGACATCAAAGAACACTATGTATTATGAGAGCCCCTGGGACACTTTGCATTGTGGGAATATCACGGACTCTCTGTGTTTAATGGTAGCTTCATGGACATACTCTGTATCTTTCCTCCCAGTTTTGCGCATGGTCACATCATACTATCATTTGGAAATCTGCTAGGAAATGTGTACATCATGAAAATATACAAGCACTATGGCTTATAGCTTGCTTTGCTTTGCTTATCGTGTAAACCCTCTGTTATTAATCAGGTGCAAATTTGCCTGTTACGTACCCAGCATGTGACAATGGTACCCAGCGTGTGACAATGGTACCCAGCATGTGACAATGGTACCCAGCATGTGACAATGTTTAAAAACTTATTTGGCTGTTCCACCTATGACAAAGGACTGGACGCTAGTGGGTAAAGGCTACAGGTGCTGCCAAATATTATCTAAGTCACAGGACACCCTCCCACATCAAAGAGTTACTCATGCCCAAATGATAATAGTGTCCAAATTGACTAACATCAGTCTAGAACTTAAAAAAAAAAAAAAGAAAAGAAAAGAAAAGAAAAGAAAAGAAAAGGAAAAGGAAAGGAAAGGAAAGCAAAGCAAAGCAAAGCAAAGCAAAGCAAAGCAAAGCAAAGCAAAGCAAAGCAAAGCAAAGCAAAGCTGTGGAAAATGTTAACAATGAAGGTTAACGTTGACATGTGTGACTGTACCTGCTATGTTGGCATGGGTCTGCCCTCTCCCCCTTTGTTATCATAGGCAACCCCAGCCACTCATCTGCCTTTAAAGTTCTCCAGGCAAAGTCAGGTTGAATCAGCTTTCTCTTCTCAAAAATTCCCAATCTTGAAAGAATGCATACCAAGTACCTTTACCGCAGCTACCCCAGTGTAGAGTTCTATAAACTAAAATCTTGTCCAGAAGATGACCATGGTTCTCCAGGCCACGCTGAAGACCTTCCTTGTGGTGGGAGGAGCAGCAGTAGTAATTATGTGTTTGGGCTCCCACTGATGGTATCCCTAAGCAATACGTCTCTCTCGTGTTATGGAGCCTGGGATGACTTCATGATTTGTGGTGTTGAGGTTGACTGTCTTATCCACCGTGGGATAATAGAAGTTTGTGTTTTGAAAACATGTTCTTATATCACATTTCTCTCAGCTTTGGGGATTTAACTGAGACTATCATAGGGAAGTTGCTAGATCATTTCTATTATGAGCACTCAGGGCCACACTCTGGGATCTGGACAAATGGAAGAAGCCCTGATTACATGAAAATATATGACCTTCAATATGTGTGTGCTAATCACTTGTCTATTGATCTGATAAAATACCTGGGCCAAAAGCAACTTATGAACAATTTATTTTGGTTTACAGCTCCAGAGAGAATACAGTCCCTCACCTGGGTAAGAAATGAGCATAGGACCATGAGAGTAGAGGATCACATCCCATCTACACACAGAAAGCACGTACAGAGAGACCAAAGGAAGTGGGGCCAGGCTCAAAACGCTCAAAGCCCTCCATCGGTGACATACTTCCTCTAGTGAGGTTCACCTCCTGAGGGCTCCACAACCCTCAGGAGGTGAACCTCAGGAGGTGAACACAATCAGCGCTGCCTCCTAAAGACCATCGCAGGGTTAAGATACACAAGACTGCGAGGGGCAATTTGCATTCAAACTACCACACTGTGAAACTATGATGGGAGGCAATCAGACTAAACAAACCAATCTAAAAGTGGCCCATGTGGCTCAAACCAGTTGGGGCTCTGAAAGTCTTCTAGAATTTGGACAGAAGGTTTCTGACCAGATAGAAAACCCATGAATAGAAGACACTGAGATTTTTTCAGCTTAGGAACAGAAGAACACAGATGGGATAATTTGGGCCAAAAGATTCACTAGTGGGAACAGATTAGTGCTTCATCCACTAAGGACTTCATTGGCCTACCTTTGGTGGGATCGCTCACGGGGCTTCCTTCCCTTGGTTTCTCCCATGAAGCTGCAGGCAGAGCCTCACATCTTGCCTCAGCCTGCACAGATGTACCCAATACCACCTCTCATTAGCTTTGTTTATTTTGTTTTGTTTTTGAGGAAGCAAAATAAGTGGTTATTTGCACAAATTTCATTAGAAGCCAAGAAAAAAAATCTAACAATCCAAACTGTGGATAATTGAGTGATTAGATTTGAAGCATCCACATTCAAAACACAGGAAACACTAGGGATCAACAATCCAAGATGATAAAACCAGAGATAAACAAGAAAGGGTGTTCTTCTCCTTCTTTGTCTCCAAACTTTAAGCAGTCCATTCTGTCCTTCCATGATGCACAGTCATGAAGCAGCTTTGGTAAAAGTTGCTTGGATACAGAGAAATGTTCATGGTACAAAACCTGGACTGTCTAACTTTTTGAAGAAGCAAGAAGTCGAGGCTTAGTTCTCTGAGATTTACTTTCATTGCTTTCAATCCTGGAGGTGTAAATGTGAGTGCAGATGCCCATGGAGGCCAGAAGAGGGCGTCGCATCCCTAGACCGGGGGCTACAGGTGGTAGAAAGCTGCCTGACAGAGGTGCTAGGATCCCAACTTGGATCTTCTGCAAGAGTAGTACACGTTTTTAACTATTGAACCGTCTCTCTAGCCCCCTCGGGATTTTCTTTATATATTTGCCTGCAACCCCATTATAGAAGTATGGTAGAAAGAGGAGGCTCAGGAGTCAGGACACCTGGGTTGCTCTGACTTCCACATGTGCACATAAAGGTACATGCACCTGCACCCTCTATTCTAACAAATACACTCACATACACACCCACACCCTCTCTTACACTCATGCATACACATAAGCACACACATGCATAGACATGCATAGACATTCATAGACACAGGCACATACATTCATATATATATATATATATATGTATGTATGTATGTATGTATGTATGTATATATGTGTATATATATGTATGTATGTATATATGTGTGTATATATATATATATATATATAAAACACATTCTCCTCTCTCTCTCTCTCTCTCAATCTCTCTCTCTCTCTCTCTCTCTCTCTCTCTCTCTCTCTCTCTCTCTCTCTCTCTCCAAGAATAATGTCCTCTCCTCTAAGTACTCTTAATATAAGTGGCTTTAAGAGCTCAGCTTGAGAACTGAGAACTTATTGTATACTTAAGCACCACTTATTGTAAACTATAATATTATCCAAGTGTTTTAGTCCTGGTAGAACTTGTACCCATAGTCATTATCACTGAAACATCAATTTATTTCTTGTTATGATGACCAGTAGGGAACTACCAAGTATATAATTTCTTTGTAAAATGCTATTGCAATATTTTTGCCTATTTCCTTATACATAATTTCATTTGTTTTCCTCTGATAGCATTAAAAAAAACTAGATTAATGTGTGGATGTTAGAGGTCATATTTAAAATTTCTATGAAATAACTTTTATCAGAGTTATTCAAAGGTAGAAGAACATGAAGGATTATTCAACCTTAAAAAGGAAGTAACACGGGTTATAAATCATATAAACTACTAAGCAAAAGATTCTGTGTACCAAAAATGAAGTGTTGTATTGTTTTAAACATAGGAAATATCTGAAACAAATAAATTCTACAGAGACAGTGGTAATTGGTTGTGATCATGGGCCAGAAGCAGTAGGTATTGTGTGATAAGTGGCCTAAAGAGTAAAAGGTAATATTGTGAAGTAATAGGAATATTGTAGCACTAGATAGTGGTATCAGGCCATCCTTGTGACTGCACTACATGTCACTGGACTGTTTGATCTAAGGTAGTTAATTTGAAAAGAAAGAAAGGAGGGGAGAGGGAGGGAAAAGAGGGGAGGAGGGGGAGAGGGAGGAGAGGAGAGGGATAGAGGGAAGGGGAGAAGGGGAGGGAGAGGGGAGAGAGGGAAGGGGAGGGGAGAAAGAGGGAGAAGAGGAAAGAGAAAAAGGAGAAAAAGAGAGGGAGAAGGGAGAGGGAAAGGGAGAGGGAAAAGAGGAGAGGGAGAAGGGAGAGGGGGAAGGGGTGGGGGAGAGGGAGAGGGGAGGGGAGACTTGGGATGGACGAAGGAGAGTTAATTCTCACTGATTTCTGAGCTTCCCATCCCTGAAACCACTTTGTCTGGTATGGCACCAGTGTGCCCACCCTCTTACTGGGGACACTGTGACCAAGATGACAGACTTAGATCAGCTTAGGATTTTCCCTACCTTGAAACTGTGGTGTCAGTGTAGCATGGTCTTGGAGCTCTTAGAATATGTTCTCATGAAAGAGGTTAGTGTGATCAACAAATCCTGCTGATAGACTTTCAGTCTCAGATAGACTCTGCACCTCTGGGCTCACTGCCTCCCGTCTATCCCTGTTCTAAGTGTGCAGTCTTCTCCTGGTCCCTCCTCAGCAGGATCCCTCCTTTCGCTGGGCATTCCTGTGCAGTTTTTTACTCCCTAAATTGTTCTCCTATATTGATCTTATTATTTCTGCCAGCCTCAGAGAAGACATCTCTCACTGTGGTAAGAAGAGGCTCAGATGTAATGGAACCAAGGTAGAGAGAGAATAAAGATGGTACCACAGAGGCATGACAGGTAAGACCTGGTGACCTCACACGTTGAGACTCATTGATTGAATTATAGAAAGCTTGCCACAGGAAAAATTTCTTTCATTTGATGCAAACTTTGTAAAATCTAAAATTGTCTATATATAAAGCATGATTCGTGT